>NW_024883342.1:0-102844 GCF_019059575.1 Amphibalanus amphitrite
GAGAGATAGAGAGGAGAGAGAGAGAGAGAGAGAGAGAGAGCGTCAGAGACAGAGAGACAGAGGGAGAGGGTGAGAAATAGACAAACACAGGGAGTCAGATAGACAGAGTAAAGTTGAGAGAAGTACATACAAGGAGGATAACCTACGGGAAACGGGTCAACCTTCAAACATCGCCAAAAATCATTGCGATATACCTTCGTTCATTTTTTTGCTGTGTAAAAACTCAGGTCCCCAAATGTCATTACATTTTACGGACATTCGGCAATAATTTTGGGGACTCTCTCTCCTCGCGTATTTTTCTATTTATTTTTCTTAATAGAAGATTCAGTAGCCCGGATGGTGCATGATGTCCGCTATCAGAAGTTACGCGTCAGGCGCCCCCATCCCAGTTCATCTCGATGATTTCCAATAGGCAAATGATGTCATGAAGATCGATGGGCTGGCTGGCATGGACGGGGTATGATATGACACAGGGTATGATGCGACGCAGGGTACGTCGGGGTCAGGTGGAGGGGAGGTGGCTGCAGTGGCTGGGAAATGGACACACAGGGCTGCAGGGTAGTGTTGGGGAGGCTATCGGTTTATGTGGAGAATGACGACTGAGAGAAGAAATATTTTTTAAATTGAATGTGGCATCGGTACTAAATTTATTGAAAATTTGATGACGAATAGAGCTATATAAAAAAAAACATACGCGAAGAAAATGCACGAATGCCACCAATAATAATTCCAACACAATGACAGCACAGGAGCTTTGCCTCTCGCCCATGTTTTCAGTAGAACCAATGCATTTTCTCGTCTGTCCGTCTATCAGAACTCTTATGCACCCCCTCGCATGGTCGCTGCGTGGCCGGCTGTCTCCATCAACCAGGACGGTGGCCGGTGCCGCCGCCGCGCGCCCGAGCGGTAGCAACCTCTCCATCACCCGGTTTTGTCTGCGTCCGGTGGACGGCCTGTGCCGCCGCTTCGAAACCATCCGAATTAAGACGGATCACGCCGATCGGACCCGGGCGCCGCCGATGAGCTCCCTCGCCCGGCGTCGTCCGCTGCTTGACGACGCAACGGCAGGTCGTCGCTCGTCGGTCGACGGGGGATCGTCCCACCGACGGGGGATCGTCGGATACCCCGCTGGCCCGACGGGGGATGGTCGGATACTCTGTCGTCCGACGGGGAGGGGACGGGAAGAAGCGACGACGTTACGACGCTGGGGACGAGACGGGTGAGGGGAGAGAAGGACAGTCGGGTAAGCGTTTCTATCGATGCGACGTCGAGGGAGGAGGGGCCAGCATTGTCCTTCTCTTGTCAGACTAAAAGCCGATCGCCGGCGTCCCGATGGAGTGACCGATGACGGACCTCTCGCTGGCGTCACCACGCAGGCCCGCGCGCGCCCCTTCTCCGTCTCCCTGCTGTCGGCCACTGTCGGCGCAGCACTGTCCGTTCCCGTCACACGCCGGTGGACCGTCCACCACCGGAGCGGCTTTTAGAGAAGCGTCATCATTTTCGGATCGGCCGCCGGCGGCCCGGGCCGGCGGCGCGCTGAGTCGGGACTTTTTGCCCGGCCAAATTGGATCCATGTGACGGATCGACGGACACGGGCGCAGGGGACGCAGACAGAGAGGAGCGCTCGGCGGGGGCGGCCGCCGCCCGCGGCCCGCCAGCGCCGCCCCACCGGCGTCGACTTGTGGAGTCATCTCGGATGTCATGATTAATCGGCTGCTGGCTGCCGGCCGGACTGCTGATGGTCCGTCCTGGATGACCGCCGCCCGGAGAGGGAGAGGGAGAGGGAGCTGGAATGGGAGCGGGAGTGGGAGTGGGAGTGGGAGTTGGTGTGGGAGTGGAAGCGGGAGAGGGAGAGGGCGAAAGCCCTGACGAGCTCCATGGCAAGGTAGAATGGCCGCTACATGTGCGTAAATGGCTGCGGATCATCTGGCCAACATAATGACCAAGAGATGGCAGTATTTATGTCTTTTCTGCGAGTGGTAAGACGAATTGAAGTGGAAAAGTTGATAAAAATGTGTTGCAAGTTATGTTAGCCGTGGTTAAAGTGCTCCTAACCATGCGAAATAAATATTGTGAATTAAATGATTAGATGATCTAACTATAATTTCATATTCTAGATAGCGCTTCATTCCACGAAACTAACGCTTCTTTTAGGCGATCGGAACTCACACTAACTCACAGAATAGCTCTCATTCAATGTTCTGAATACCCCGTAATCCGCAAAGTCGGCATTTCGAAGGGTTAACTTTCCCGTGACCGGTTAACAATGTGTTGCGCTTCTGGCGGAGGTCTGTGCCTCATCTGCATACGATTAACCGAAAACTTTTCAGAGAGCTGACGCTCGGCGGGTAACTTTGCAGCAAAAGTATTGCCACACTCCGCAAAGGACTGCTTCGTGTGCTGAGCAGCGACAGATAAAGTGACAGAACGAGTTTAGCTCAGCTCGATTTGAAAGCCGTCAGCTCGTGTGAGTCAAATCGGCACCTCCAATATCAGCGTCTTTCGGCGAGCGGAAGTGGTTACCACCTGCTCCATTTTCTGCAAACAGAAATGGGGGAGGTGTTGCTTTTGCTTTAGTTGCTTTAAGATCGTCAGACCTTGCCATCGTCAGACCATTCTTCCAAAAGGCATCATTTTATACCTAGCTTTCCAATGCAGTGTTACCCACATTTTTCCTCTTGCCGCTGCATTTCCCGCCGTTCGGACCAGGCCCGCTGACAGACAGTGACCGTTCGGCCTGAGTCTGCCGTTCCGCCCACCGCCGCAGGGCTGACTGCAGTGTCACCGCGAGTGCAGCGACCAGCCGCGTCCCTCACCGGTCCAAACTACCACCAACTGCCTGCAGAGACGTCGGTCGTATGTACATTATACCACCGTGCGCTGCGGCCGGCTGGCACCTAACGACATGCCGCGGCCGCGCCGTCTGTCACTACTGCGCCAGACTCGTCAGCGGCGCGCCGGAACCGCCACCAGTGCGCCAGGTGCGCCGCGCTAACGGCCGTGCCTGGAGAGCGGCGCGGGACAGGACCAGGGCCGCCCACCTGGTCCCCTGTGAACTCTGTGGAGTGATTGGCACCGAACGGCGCCGAATTCGATGGGTTTTGGATGTTGGCGTTCGTGGGTGGCTAACTGGCTGCATGCTTGTTTTTTTGCAGTGTTTTTGTTTGATCATGTAAGTATAGGTAATAGGAACGGATATACATATGCGGTATGTTTGCAATGAAAAGTGCTGCGGCTGTTTCATGTTCAATAGTGATGTAAATAATAAACCAAATTATTACAAATGCATTCAAATATATTCAAAAAGACACACAAAGCTTTTGGACACATTTGTTTGGACACATTTGTTTGGTTGGACACATTTGCACAGTGATCAAGGTTCCATGAACCGAAAGCTTTGTGTGTCTTTTTGAATATATTTGAATGCATTTGTAATAATTTGGTTTATTATTTACATCATCATCCAACCTGTCATGGATACTCAACATGTTCAATAGTGTTAATTAAAAGAAACATAGTAAAGGAAATATATCACTTTAAACATGAGGTTTTGAACTGGAATAGCAGTTTCGTAGCATAAATCAGGAGCGTTCACGTCCCAACGATCACCCAAAGCAATGCTATTCCATAATCCATTTATCGTTCGGAAAAGATGTTTCCCATGCGTAGTGGCGAGGGGACGTAATTTTTAGACATACTGTACCTTACAAGCCTACAATTATCATTGCACCTGCAAGCTAATCTTTTTCTCTCTTCCTATGTTCATGAATCACTCTGTTTTTAAAAATCGCCAGTCTAACCCATCTGCTGAGATTGGTAAAACCTCATATTACTTCAGATGTGGGCTATGCCTAACCTTTGCGATGTCTGTAAAGTTGGCATCAACGCCAGCGACTTTTCGCCTTGCCTTGGCCTGACTTGTTACTGGCATTACAATGTAGTCCTGTGATCTATGGATTCATTACTAGCCGTTTTCGCGAAGGGCTATCCGGCGAGTGCACCTAATTTGGCCGAATCTGCACCTAATCTCGTTTACAGCAAATATCTTTATTTTATGAATTTATTTCAGTGCTTTAATCGATGATGCTCTCTGATAATGTGGCAAAGCAGGCATATAAGCAATTAGTGCAACAACTAGCTGATAGCTACTACAGGGTGTCTCAAAAGTTCGTTCACAGGTACCAGCCATGCTTTTTTGTCAATAATTCTGAATCAACAAGAAATTAACAGTCGAAATTTTGCATGGGCATTGGTGACAACCCTCCTCAAGCAGTCTCATTGTTTTCAAGTGCATTCGACCCTTCATGAGCTCACAAAAAGGGTTCACCTCTGACCATGGGTCAGGCACGAAAATGTAGGTTGCAAAGTCGGCTATGTTGTGAAACTCTCTGTTTCAGGAGTAATGGGAATGGTTAAGTCGGAAATGATACATGGCTAAGTGTCGGCGAGGATGAGCGCAACATGATGATCATCTCATAAAAACGGTGGCTAAAATTTTTGAAGGACGAAACCATGCGAGACTAACGGCGTTTTGAACGACCCTCGCACGACGGCAGACTCGTGTTCCGGAAAGCAGCTGAAAATGCGGTCATAACTATTGAAAACTGGCAAGAAGGTCACAGACAGAGGTTACCCATTTTCAAAAAGTGCAGGTCATCGTAAAATAAAGACAAATTATAATTTAAAATTGTTTATGATATCTATAACGCTAATTTTTGGGGAGACTAACACAAAAATCGTCAATGCCAAGGACACCTGACTCTCCAAAAGTGTCAGTTATTGTAAAAATTTTATCTAACGAAGTTTCAAGAGGCAGATCTGCAGCGAATAATTTTCTTTTAAACACAAAATCCCGATAAAACCACACGATGGACACTGGACAGGTTTGGGCCGTTTACAAAGCAGAACATCTCCCGAGGAAAACACTCCGCAACCGAGTGAAGGTCTTGGCATGGGGAATGACGAGCGCTTGGAATTTGCAAAATTTGCACAATGTGTCTGAGAAACAGACGTCCGACACATTCTGCTACCATATGATGCGAAAAATTTACTCCTGGCACTTCCCGTTTGTTCAGGACTGGGGTCGTTTTGAAAAGGAAAATGGCGCTTGGGATGTCGGCGCCAGTCATTCATGAAGGAGTTAGCGCCAGAGAATGCCTACAAAATACTCAAGAATGGTGTCGATGCAAGCTGTCGGCTTTCAGGGAAAATCAGATGTTGCCGGGGAGCTAGTCAAAACTAAATCCGACGCAGAAACTGCAGGGGATTCCCCTGCAAGAGCTTGAAAGCTGGTAACCTTTTATCAGCCTCCGGCAGCTGACGGAGCAACAAAAGTCGGTATGGGCAAATGTTTTTGGAGATACAGCAAAGGGGTTGGTTTCCAACCTTCTTAATCAGTTGTCAAAGCATGCATATTTGTCTAGTGTACACACAGACACCAAAACCTTATACTTTTGGCCGGTTCTTATATGCTTTATTGGCATGGGAAATGTGTGAACGAACTTTTGCGACACCCTGTAAGAGACACGCTGAACCTGATTTGACCAAATCTGCACCTAAGCTGCACGAAATGTGCACCAAATGTGTACCAGATGGCAGTCGTGAAAACGGCTTCTATTTTTTTTTTTTATAAATTTAGTCCGAACCTTTTGATGGGAAGGATTCACAAGGACAGAGCCACCGCTAAGCGAAGCTTGTTGCGATGACCCTGCCCTCTACCCTCCGATCGCGCAATTCCGATTCTATGGCATAATTTAGAGTCCAAAGTTTAACGTGCGCACAAAGCCGCGCACGGCCGGTCCCCTCGCTGACTTCGCCTGGCTACGGCCTGCCACCAACCGCAACCATACCTGTCAGGAGGCCCATAAATGTCGAGCGCCCGTCGCGCTTCGAACCCGGACTGTCATAACCGGGAACGCGTGCTCTCACCACGCGGAATCCAACGCTCTAACCAACTGAGCTACGGGACCGGCAATGACCTTGTAACTAAGACCAGTCAATGACTTGTCTTATAAAAGGCTCATCTCCCGGGTCAGGGCACGGGACACAGAGCACGACCTTACACGCTCCGCCCGGAGTCCTCAGATGCCGTTTTGGTATTGTCGTCGGACGCTAGATGTCAGGCCGATCGACCACGGTGCCTTCCATCCGCGACGGCTGGTGCTTATTTAGCGATGATCGTCAGTCGTCACCGTAAGCAACAATGACTACCATGCTGAGTCACCAATGACCACGCGGAACGAGGCGTCGCCCTGATTCAGGAGTATAACCGGCTCCTGACGAAGGACGAAGAACAACTCCAGTTCCTCGTCCAGGTCGTCGCGGACCATCGGCGCCAGTTCCCGGACACCAGGAAGGGAACGCTTGCACGGACCGGGCGACAATGAGTGGCTAGCAAGTAGGGGAAGTTGGGGCAATGCCGGAGTTGGGGCAAAGCCGAAATTCGAGATATTTCGAAAACCGTAAGACATGGATGCCACCTGTCAGTGATGCTCTGAAGCTTAAGTGACTACAATTATCGCATGTTTGTTACGAGTCGTCATTCGGAATACTTCGACTGTGAGGGCGCCAAGAGCGTTTTCAAGGTACGTTTCCCTTGTACTACATGCGCCTTTGGAGCTGCATTTTTTACTCATTATGCTACCGTTTGTCTGGCCAATTCGGTCAAGTAATCTTTAGCATGTCTTTGCATAAGTGTGCTGCCTATTTGAAATTTATACAGCACGTTGAAAAGTTATGGGCCTGCAAATGAAAGTATGGCTGGCTGGGGTAATGCCGAAAACGTGCGATTACGCACGTGTTAAAAGCACGCTACGTGGACTTTACTGCTGTAGAATAGCAACGCGTATTTTTAGTCACACAAATTACACTTTCAACCGACACAACGGCCTGTTACCTATAGGGAATGATTTACCTGGCATTTTCTTATTATATCACACAATTATAACTTCCAGTGTGCACCGCGTCCTCAAGCTCTTGAAACGTGTGTCAGTTTTAATGAATTCTGGATAAAGTTTGAGATAAAATGGCAAAACATCAATGTCGGCATTCCCCGTAGATCATTTCTCCCATTTTCGGCTTTCCCCGCAGTCCGGGGCAACGCCGAAAAAGTCACTTCTTTGATATTTTTAGTTTGTGCGCTTAACGGTATGCGAATTCATCAAATGCGCCTGGTATGTTTGATAGGCAAAAGACTGGTCTCTCGAATGACGCCAACAAGAATAGCGTATGTTGTCTACCTTGCGTGCTACGGGCGTCAGAAAAAAGTCTTCGGCGTTCCCCCAACTTCCCCTAGCAACCACATAACCCCCGCCAGGAGAGGAAAGCGGCTAATACTCCCACGAGAGCAACGTGGGAGTGGGACCCGGAGTGCTTGTGACTGGCGTTCGCTGAGTAAAATTTCAGAGTCGTTGAGCGCCGGTTAAATATATTCCGATTTCAATGAAACTTTGCACAGCACGTTTCTGGGTCAAAAGGAACAAGAATCCGGGTTTGGAGCATAGACATTATTCGTTTGAAATTTCACCCCCATACAGAGGGCCACCCTAAATTGCTGACTAGGTAAAGAGACGCCACCAGTGCCTGAAAGTCATAATGCAAGTCTTCAAACGTTCAATGGTGTTTTAGAGTCTTATTTCAATTTTCATCTGTCTGACCAGAGGTGGCGTATCTCTTCCAACTGAACGATGACTGTTTCAGCCGCTTGGCTATAGATGGATGATTTTTTTTTTTGACCAAATGCTAGTCCTCGATCTTTGATGTGTAGTTTTGTGTGGCAAATTATTATTATGCTTCCTCATAACGAGCTGTAACTCCTTTTGTATTATATTTTTAATTTCATAATATATTTTTTTTGCTATATAATTACATTAAATTCACCGTAGTTCAGTAGTTAAGGCTCGTTACATGTACCTATCGTGTCTCAACTACTCTGTGTAGCATATCAAAACTTCCCTGAGATCCTTAGGGCTAGCTTTATGCCTAGGTCGGCATTGTTTTGCTCCTTCCTTTACTCGTATACCCACATGACGCATGCATGCATGTGTATATTGCATATCTGATGTCCGACGCAGCCACCAAGGCAGAGGTCTCCAGCCACCAGTGCAGCGGTTTCCAGGACGTCGCTCTGGCACCCCGCGCCCCATTGTCCACGCTGGTGTAATCGCTGGTCGCTCTGGCCAGCGTTGTTCCTGTTCGAGACGGCTTGTGACATCGGCCATTTCCTGTGGTTCCGTGCCACAGGCTCGGTCCGACTCGGCTCATTACCTTACACTGCACTCGTAGGCAGATTGGAAACGAGAATAGGAGGGAGAGGAGAGGGGAGGTCTCGATCCCACCATGGGCAGACTGGTAGCGATAAAAGGAGGGGAGGAGAGGAGAGGCTTTGCAACTGTTGGTGGCGAGAAGAGAGAATGGAATATGGATGGGGAAGTCCGTCTGACTATCCATCCGTCTGTCCGTCTGTCCGTCTGTCCGTCTGTCCGTTTGTCCGTCTGTCCGTCTGTCCGTCTGTCCGTCTGTCCGTCTGTCCGTCTGTCCGTCTCTCCCTTTGTCCGTCTGTTCGTCTGTCCATCTGTCTGTGTGTCCGTCTACCCCCACCAACGCAGTATGGCGCAGCGGAAGTATGCCTCTTTCTCCGATCCCATTCTTCTGTAGTCTGTATAGTCGACTACAGAATGATGTTCCACTTTTCAAAGGCAATTATTTGCCTGGAGTGGTAGGCTGTGCTGCATCACACGGGCTGAGTTCACAAATTATAGCTTTTCCCAATGCTCATAATCGACACGCTTAATTGCGTGATAAACGGCACAAATTAGCGCTCCGGTCAACTGATAGCTTCTGAGGAGTGGAACATCATTCTGTAGTCGACTATACTGTATATACAGTGAACGAGTATACGCATTATCATGTGGGCTAAATCACAGTGCCTAGCATCTAATGGTGGGACGCTTGCGTCAGGCAGTGACCACCGACCCCCCCCCCCCCCCCCGAGCTTATTTCCAATGTGCAAATCATTCCGCACAGTTACTGCAACGTATGTAGGTATGTAGGTATATCATTAAATATGGTACTGCTTACCCATGGGGCTTTTTGCTCACGAGCTCTTTGGTTTCGGTTTGTTTCAGGGACGTAGCCAAGGGGGGGGCGGAGGGGGCGCCCGCCCCTCCCTTGGGGTTTTCAGGAGGCCCCCCGAAAGGATTCAGGCCAACGTGGGCCGAAGGCCCACGTTGGCCTGAATCCTTTCGGCCTGAATCCAACGTGGGCCGAAGGCCCACGTTGGCCAAAATCACGTCGGAGGCGAACGAAATTCACGCGGGAATCTAAAAAATGACGTCAGAACAATCAGGGCCCTCTGACCAGCCTGACAAGTGACAGCTAGGGCCCTTCTCATCTCCTGTGAATAACCACTAGTGTCTGTGTCTGACCGCTAGGGCCCCTCTGACTCCTCAGTAGACAGGAGGCCCTCTGTGGGTAGGAGGCCCTCTGTAGAGAGGAGGCCCCCTTAGAGAGGAGACCCCCTGTAGAGAGGAGGCCCTCTGCAAAAAGGAGGCCCTCTGTAAAAAAGAGGCCCTCTGTAAAAAAGAGGCCCTCTGTAAAAAGGAGGCCCTCTGTAAAAAAAGGAGGCCCTCTGTAGAGAGCAGGCCCTCTGTAAAGAAGAAACCGTCTGAAATCAGAAGGCCCTTTGAAGAGAGGAGGCCCTCTGTAGAGAGGAGATCGTCTGAAGAGAGGAGGCCCTCTGTAGAGGAGGATTCCCTCAGTAGAAAGGAGGTCCTCTGTGGGAAGGAGGCCCTCTGTAGAGTGAAGGCCCTCTGAAGAGAGGAGGCCCTTTGCAGAGATGAGGTCCTCTGTATAGAGGAGGTCCTGTGTAGAGACGAGACTCTGAAGAGAGGAGGCCCTACATAGATAGGAAGCCCTCTGTAGAGAGGAGGTCCCTGTAGAGACTAGAGAGGAGGCCCTCTGTAGAGAGGATACCCTCTGTAAAGGAGGCCCTCTGGAGAGAGAGAGAGAGACACCCTCAGCAGAGAGGAGGCCCTCTGTAGATAAGAGGCAATCTGTAGAGAGGAAGCCCTCTGTAGATAAGAGGCCCTCTGTGGGCAGGAGGCCCCCGGTAGTCAAAGACAGCGTCGTATATTAAGTACATGGAGTGGAGGCCCACTGTGAGCAAATTACCTTCTGGCTTCTGGTCCCTGCTACTCTCTATAGAGAGTTATCAGTTCTCACTATAATGAAAACTGAGAACTCAGGAAACTGTACAGAATAGACTCCCAACCGCGTCGCCGCCCACTGTAGGAAGGGACAGGGGAGGAGGTCCTCTGTAAACAGAAGGCCCTATTCTATAATGTAGACAAATTATTTGTATAAATGCGCTCAGAGAAATCATGCCGCGTGCCGTCAGCGGTTTTCCCGTCAACGGTTTTACCTGCAGTGGCCGCAAAAACTGCCAAAATGGCCGATATTTTCGGAAACCAGTTTTCGGCGATAACTTTCGTCTCAAAATTTGCACGAACTTCCCTTTACCAGCATCGTGTTCCTCTCGTCCAGACGTGTGGAATGAACTATGAATTGACCTTGAAAGGTCAACTTGAAAATTTGGCCTCAGGTCAAGGTCATGACCTGACCGATAAGGGCTAAGATCCATATCAGTCCATCCGTATCGTCGAGCCAAACACAACTAAGGTGTATTCATCGCTCTAGCATACCTCTATCAAAAGTTATTCGCGAAAAACAGTCAGATACCATTCGTGACCTGAGATGACCTCAGGGTTATAGAAAGGGTCACGGGTGCCATTTTCATGTTCAATGTGTCAAAGATACTAGTAATTCAGTGTTTTAGAGTGTTTATAATGACTTCCGTCTAAAAAGGCGACTTTCAATTTAAGGTTGCAAAATTGACCTGACCTTATGTCATCGATATCAAAATTCCAAGACATACATTTTTTGCATTTTGTCGCTCTTGTGCATTTGCATCTCTGAAAGTTTCAAAGCGTTTGGTCACTCCGTGTACCTTTGGCAGACATTAAAACTTTTTATGTAGTGAGGTCATTTGACCTGACCTGGTGACCTGACCTTAAGTGACCAGGGTCTGAAATTTTCACAACATGTGTAGAAATGATGTAGAATAAAGTGTGCCGCGTCGCCGTTTTTTAGATATTCACGGAAAACTGCAGGGGGGTGTTTAACACCCCCCGGCAGGGCGCGGGTTAATGCATGAACACAGCAGCCCATTTCTGTAATATATACCTGTGGCTGTGTTGGTATTTTTTACGATGGATGCAATTACCCAAACCATTTAATAGACCGTGGTGATATTCCCATAGCCATGCTTCGCACAACTCATAATAATTTATTTGACCGGGAACTTAATATACCTATACCTATCCATCGATTGTTTGTTTCATCTACGGCGTAAATGAAGCAAACCACCTGGACCTAGGAAAATTTACTAACGAAACCATGTGTTACTTACAGCAAGTAAACGTGGCATAATTCACACAGAAAGAATTGATAACCGTATAGTTTCAATCTTGCAGACGTCAGTAAGGTCAGAATCGTGACAAGCCTATTGGAAAATATAGGTAATGAACTGTGTCCTGCTTCGAGAAAACGAGTCAAAACCACCCAATTCTTTCTGAATTACGTCAGATTATCTGATCTGTAAGCACCCAGGTGGCATTTACTGACAGGAGCACCGGGAAGGATCATCTGAGGTGAGGTGAGGTCATCAACAGTTTTTAGCCAATAAATCACGACATGATGGGGCTAAATAGTTGTTAGTGTACCAAACCGTTCGCCTGGTCATGACGCGTCGATTGGTACCCAGCGTGACTTTCCTAGGTTAGATTTTGAAGTTGACCTATCTATGTAGGTCGTTATAAACCATGTTATTTGTTATGACCTCTGGCGACCTCAATATTGACCTGACCCAAAAAAAAGTTGTTTACAAAAGTTGTAAGTCGTTCAACGAACTATCAAACGCCCTTGCCGTTTGTCGCTACGATTCGTGCTTTTCGAGTTCTGACGGGGGCCAGAAAAGGCCCCCGCCCGATTCAGAGTCTTTCAGAGCCCGCCCGGAATACGGTTAAGCGCTTGAACGATATATGATAATACACCAAGTGTTACTCTGACCGTCATCCAGTATCCTCCCATTCCTCGCAGATCCTCCCCCTCCTGCTGCGGTCCGGCCGCCGCCGGCGCCCGAGTTTTTTTTTTTGCCCGTTATCATGCCACTCGGAGACTTGTGATATGCGTATGTTTCTTACCGCTGCAGCCTGCAGCGGTAAGAATAAAGAAACATACCAGTGCGCTTGCCATATGAAAGCTGAACAAAAGTAAATGCATTATGTTGTATATGTAATTGTGTAGGCATGAGACCCTCTGTAGAAAGGAGGCCCCTTTAGGGAGGAGGCCCCCTGCAGAAAGGAGGCCCCCGGGATTCCTCCGCCCCTCCCTTGGCCAAATCCTAGCTACGTGCCTGGTTTGTTTTCTGGTCGATGGCTGCCTGTTTTTTATGCAATTGGATATTTATGATTAGATTGAATGTACCGTCTTTATTCTTCATATTCATCAAATTTAAATCCCATCACAATTATTATTAGTTGAGAGAAAACTTTATTATCTTTGCTCGCCCAAACGCAGCTCGGCCCTGGCTTCTGCTATCTCTGTTAACAGCTGACAGGTGTCGCCCTGATCAACAATGTAGGTGGCGCGCAGAGCGTGCTCAGTCCCGACCGATTTTAGGACTAAAGTACGTATCGCTAAAGTACGTAGGACAAAAGTACGTATGCAAATGTTCGTACGCAAATATACGTAGGCGATAAAGTTCGTATGCCAAAAGTACGTACGCAAATGTTCGTACGCAAAAGTACGTATGCAAAAGCACGTAGTGCATAAAGTACGTATGTGAAAAGTACGTACGCAAATGTTCGTACGCAAAAGTACGTATGAAAAAGTACGTAGTGCATAAAGTACGTATGCCAAAAGTACGTACGCAAATGTTCGTACGCAAAAGTACGTATGCAAAAGTACGTAGTGTATAAAGTACGTATACCAAAAGTACGTACGCAAATGTTCGTACGCAAAAGTTCGTATGCAAAAGTACCTAGTGTAAAAAGTACGTATGCCAAAAGTACGTACGGTTCGTATGCCAAAGTACGTAGTGTATAAAGTACGTATGCTAGAAGTAGGGTATAGTAGTGTAAGTTGAGCCACTCTTTCTTTATTGCTGCTCTGTTGCCATAATACAGGGAACTCATGATAAATTCATATACCAAATAATATAGCTTTGTCCATTTCGCCCATTTACTCATCGAGAAATTTTACTATGCCTTGTAACAAATGCTCATTAACCCGCGCCCTGCTGGGGGGGGGGTGTTTGAACACCCCCCTTGTGGTTTTTTGCGAATATCTCAAAAACGGCGGCGCGGAGCGCCGCCGTTTTTGGTACACCTTATCATACATCAATTCTACACATGTTGTTAAAATTTCAGACCAAGGTCATTCAAGGTCAGGTCACCAGGTCACTTGAAGTGACCTCACCTCATAAAAAATTTCAATGTCTGTCATAGCTACACCGAGTGACCGATCGCTTTGAAACTTTCAGCGATTGCTGAGAGCAATAGCATGTACAAAATGTATATCTCAGAATTTTGATATCGATGACCTAAGGTCAGGTCAATTTTGCGACCTCCCCATTATAAGTCAATGGGAGAAAATTGAAATGCGCCTCTTTTGGATGAAAGACATTATAAACACTCCCAAACACCGAATTACAAGTGGTTTAGACACACTGAACTTGAAAATGGTGTCCGTGACCCTTGTTTATGCCCTGAGGTCATCTTAGGTCACGAATGGTATCTAACAGTTTTTCGCAAATAACTTTTGATAGAGGCATGCTAGAGCGATGAAAACGCCTTAGATGTGTTCAGCTCGACGATACGGATCGACTGATATGCAACATGACCCTTTCCGGTCAGGTCATGACCTTGACCTGAGGTCAAATTTTAAAGTTGACCGTTCAAGGTCAAGTCATAGTTCATTCGATGCGTCTTGACGAGAGGAACACGATGCCGGTAAAAGTAAGCTCGTACAAGGCTTGGGTCAAAAGTTATTGCAGAAAAACTGTTTTCGAAAAAATCGGCTATTTTTGCAGTTTTTGCCTCCTGCAGGCAAAACCGTTGACGTTAGGTCAAATCTGAGAGAATTATTCAGAAAGGGCGTTAATAGGGCTATCGAATGCGCTTTTCCGCGGTGCTGTAGCTCTATTGGTTCCCGAGTTATGCGTTGGCTTCTTGGAAATTTTCGACATTCGACCTGGAAATCGGCGAAATTTTGCCTTCAATGACCTCTGGTGACCTGACCTTTGACCTGACCAAAAAATTGACCGAAGTGATTTCGTCATTATTTTTGACGCTCTTTCGAACGCCGCCTTCCGCGTATCGCTACGTGGCCCAGGAGCCGAGTTACAAGGGGGGGTGTTCAAACACCCCCCCCCCCCAGCAGGGCGTGGAAATCCAGGACCCCCAGCAGGGCGCGGGTTAAATAAAGAATAAGAAAGGTATTACACATTGATCAACTTAACCCAAGGGTGGGGTACGTACTTAATACCCTACGTACATTTGCTATACGTACTTTTGTCCGTGCTATACTGTTTTGTACTTTTGTCCACACGTAGGGTAGACCGGGGCAAGTCTCCCCGCCGAGGTAAAACGCCTCACCGATGTTTCTCGGAACTGGCAGGGTTCTGGGGAAAGATCCTCTCTTCTGTTAACCTGGCCGGGCCCGGGGGGGAGCATTCATTCTGGCCAGGGTTCATAATGTCCAGGGTACGTTATGCCCAGTGTCGAAATGGCCAGTGCCTTAAATGGGCCAGAGTTCATAATGTCCAGGGATTGCATGGTCCAAATGCGGCCAACTGGCTGCAGATAGGGTATATTCAAAGAGGCCAGGGTTCATAATGTCCAGGGCACGATGTGTCCAGAGTTCGAAATGGCCTGGGTTCATAATGTCCAGGGCACGATGTGTCCAGTGTTCAAAATGGCCAGAGTTCATAATGTCCAGGGCACGATGTGTCCAGTGTTCAAAATGGCCAGTGCCTTGAATAGGCCAGAGTTCATAGTGTCCAGGGATTACATAGTCACTGAAAGTGACGTCATTATGTAAAAAACACGGAACCAGCTCAATGCGAAGCAGTGCAGTGCCGAAGGCAATGCCTTAGGAGAGATTACAGGCAATAGTAAATCAAATATTTTTAGGTTAAGTGGTTATGTATCTGGCTTCAGGCCGAAGGCCTGAAGCCTGATGCATAACCACTTAACCTAAAAATATTTGATTTACTATTGCTTGCAATCTATTCATGCGAGAAACTATTTCCTTATCCCCGGTAGGCAAACATCATTACCTTAGGTTAGGTTAGGTTAGGTTAGGTTAGGTTAGGTTAGGTTAGGTTAGGTTAGGTTAGGATAGGTTAGGTTTGGTTGGGTTGGGTGGACTATGTAATCCCTGGACACTATGAACTCTGGCCCATTCAAGGCACTGGCCATTTTGAACACTGGACATATCGTGCCCTGGACATTATGAACCCTGGCCATTTCGAACACTGGACACATCGTGCCCTGGACATTATGAACCCTGGCCATTTCGAGCACTGGACACATCGTGCCCTGGACATTATGAACCCTGGTCTCTTTGAATTTACCCTATCTGCAGCCAGTTGGCCACATTTGGACCATGTAATCCCTGGACAATATGAACACTGGCCAATTCAAGGCACTGGCCATTTCGAGCACTGGACACATCATGCCCTGGACATTATGAACCCTGGCCTAAATAATACGCACCCGGCCCGGGGGGTAATTCCAACCACCGCAGCCCGGGGAGGGGCGTTTTTCGCTCCTGTCTAACTCCGTAAATAAGAAAGCTACGCAAACAAAAGTAATACCAAACGAAAGGTCCTTACGAGACGCTTCTAAAGCACCCAAAATTTTTGACCTCAGGTCAATTTTCAAGGTCAGAGGTCAAGGTCAAAGGCAAAAACCGGCACATGTGTAGTGATCTCAAAGTGAGCGTTCTAGAGGACGGCAGGATGCATAAAACCGGTAAAATTGGGTGTCAAACGAAAGAAGAGAATCTGAGAATTCCGAAAATGTACTCAACATCAAAGGTCAAGGTCAAGGTCATGCTCAAAATTGACCTCAAACTTACACTTTTTCGTACATCTTGTGTGTCAGCTTCCAAGATGTTTTGAAATGTTTTGAGGCTAATCAGGTCCCTATTTGTGGTTCATCTTACGATACAAGGCTGCTCAAAGGTCAAGGTCACAGAAGAGAGTCCTTGCTAGAGACTATTTCACTGATTCAAGTTAGTAATAATAAATAAGACAATTTTGCCATCCGGAGGCTCTAAATAAAGGCTTAGAGGAAAATAGATGCCAGATTCGTGATCAGCGGGTACGAATCCATCATAAACGACTTTTGATGTGTCAAGGTCAACCAAAGGTCATTCGAGGTCACATGAGGTCAACATAAAACTTTCCTTTTCCAAACAAAATATATATCATTCGACGCGGCTTGACAAGACAAATGCGATGGTACCACTGCCGTAGCTCTAGGACCATTTTTGTCGAAGTTATTTGCGAAAAAAACTGAAACCACATTTCGGGGTCGTTGACCTGACCTCTGATCTCAGGTCACTAAAACTATTTTTGTATTTTTGTCTAGGTCAAGTGCTACACAACCGTGCTCGTAATTTGTCTTTATCTTTAAAACTCTATTTTTAGCAGCTATTTGAAGTTCGCGTCTGTGACACCGAAGTTTGCCGTGCAGGGGTCTAGAAAAATCGACTTTGTGACGTCATCAATGGGGCTAGGTCCAAATTTTTTATTTCAGAAGATGCCAAATTGATTGAAGAAAAGGTACTGAAAATTTCGCTTTCCTATCCCTAAGCGTTCGGGAGCTATCGCAAATATTCGCCAGGAGGGGGGGGGGGGCGAAAAACGCCCCCCCCGGGCCCGCGAGGGTTAATCTAGTGTATGGGGCTTCTTGCCTCAGGCCGTGGGGCGTTTTGCCCTGGGGTTGGGGCAAAATGCCCCATTTGCAGTTGCTTCACAAAGCACTTCCTAGCTGGGAGTCCGATCATAAGTGAATGAATTTGAGGGATGGAATTTAAAGTAAAATGTCCAAAGAACACATTGAGCACAAATTTGGCCTTCCAGGTGATGTGAGACAAAAGAAGGTACCTATGTAGCGAAATAAATTATCTGGGGCGTCTTGCCCAAGGCTACCCTACTTTATACCCTACGTACATTTGCTATACGTAGGCTTTTGTACGTGACGTACTTTTGTCCATATGTAGGTACTTTATACCCTACGTACTTCTGCGATGCGTACTTTTGTCCGTGACGTACTTTTGTCCATACGTACTTTATACTTTACGTACTTCTGCGATACGTACTTTTGTCCTTGACGTACTTTTGTCCATACGTACTTTATATTGTACGTACTTCTGCGATACGTACTTTTGTCCCTGACGTACTTTTGTCCATACGTACTTTATACCGTACGTACTTCTGCGATACGTACTTTAATCCTACGTACTTTTGCTTACGTGATGATGATGATGATATTTATTGAACAGAAAGTACTGGAACAAAAGAGTAAATCGGAGATTGGTGCAGAAGCTCAAGGCTTAATTCGGGGCACCTCTCTCCGTGCACACTCATTCACAAACATACAAGCTTACGTGCAGACTCGTACCTATGCTTTACACTATACACATACATGCAAACACACACTCTTAATCACTTGTACTGGCACGCGCACACGTAACAATTCTTGGCGTATCAGGTAATTGTTGTGTACTATTATTAGCGTCACGTGCATACATGCACTCACACACGCGCGCTCACACACACTCACACATCGCATTTTCAAACAGTTACACTACACTCCATCATACGCATCATACATTCACACACAATCAGTCATTAACCCTCGCACGACCAGGCCATTTCTCATAACACGAACGACCAGGGGGGGGGTTGTTACGACCCCCCCCCTGGCGTTTCGAAACGGAAGGTCGTAGAGCTTAGCGGAAAAGACCAACGGATTGCTCTCAACGAGATCTCGCGATTGGTGGTATATTTTTTGGTCCTAGGTCAACATTTGACCTACTTTTGACCGGTCAAAGGTCAAATTTTCGGAAAAATAGACTTTTTTCAACTTTCGGCGGCGATTGCGGCAAAACGGTGGGAGATATCGACTTGAAACCTTCACTATCGTGTTCCTTGATCAATTCTCTATCGTTTGGTATGTATTTCGTTTCCCTAGCTCTAAAAATGGCGCGTTGGGAGCGCCGGAAGTCGGCAAGGTCACAGTCGGCGGCAGAAATTCGAAAAATCAAAATTTAAATTTTTGAAATCTGATTGTATTTTTGGATTTGGGAGGTCCATTTGCTCCCTGTAGAAGCTAATATTGCTGCATATTCCCATTGAGGTGACAAGAATTAGCAAAATAGTGGTTCGGGCGCTTTTCAAAAATAGTACCGGACGCTGTTCCTCTTGTGACGTCATAGCTCCGTGACCTGACCTGACCCGGTCAAATTTCTTATACCAAATGATAGCCAATACTTGCCCCAACATGCATGGGAAGTTTCATCACGATCCATCAACCGATGTCCGTACCACCGGCAGGAAACCTCGGGCGTTGGCACTCAGTTTGTGAAAATCCGGCCGGAGGCTGTACCTCTTATGACGTCATAACTCCGTGACCTGACATGACCCGATCAATTTTTTTTCGGCAAAAGATGCGCAAAGGTTGCCCCATAAGGTACCCAAAATTTGGCGGCGCTGCGCGCCGCCGTTTTTGCACTATTTCCGAAAAACCTCAGGGGGGGGGGTTGATACAACCCCCCCCCTAGGCGTTCTAGGGTTAATGTCTCGCGTTCATTGCACATCAGCGACCGCCGCACGAGGAGGGACACCCGCCCACAGCGCCCCGGAACAGCCGCCGGGAGCCGCCGCCCCACGCGCCCGAGAGGAGTTTTGGTGATCAAAATCTGTGGGAATTAATTATGTATTTCTGGAAACAGCTTGCCACCTCTCGTCCGCTGCCCGGGTTGAGTAACTCGCCATGAAGTAGCATCTTAAGTTGTTTGGATGTTGGCAAAGTTCGAAAGTCAAGATTGAGAATTGTGGATAGTTCCTCGAAAAGCGTTTGTCGAATATTATTGTATGTAGTGCAATGAAGGATGTAGTGTTCCGCAGTTTCAAGTGAATGGCCGCATGGACAAGAGGGTGAATCTGAAAGGAGTAATTTATGGAGGTGTTCGTTGAGTTTAGATGCTCCGACGCGTAGTCTGGTGTGCAGGAGATTGCCGCGCTTGGAGCCGAAGGTAAAGTACTCAGGCGGTCGTGGAGGGCCAAAATGTTCGTGAATTTGTCGTTTGAAGGAAAAGAGGTTTGGATGGTGGACAGAGGGGGGAAGGTCGTTCCAGAGCCGGGTTGTGCTTGGTATGAATGACTTCCTGAAGAGAGTAGTTCTATTAAAGGATTGTGTGAGAGTGCTGGAATTTCGTAAATTTCTACCTGTTTGGTATGCTCGTGTGTCAGGAATAATTGAAAGAACATATGGTGGTATTTGAGGATCAGCTGTTTTTAGGTGATGGTAAAGTAGAAGTCTGTGAACTTTGCGCCTGTTTTCCATGGAAGTCCAGCCCAGTTCCTCCCTCAGTCTGTTCGTCGGTGTTCTTGTCATTGTTCCTGTAATAAGTCGGGCTGCGCGATTTTGAAGTCGTTCAAGTCTGTTAGCGTCGTTCCTAGTTATCAGTCCGTCATATACTATGTCGCAATAGTCGAAAAAGGGCCGTATGTAGGTTATGTATATTTGGAGGAGAATGTTTCTTGGTACGTGTTTTGCGATAGGATAGAGGGGACCCAGAGCTTTGGTTACTTTCTTTATTATCTCGTTTATGTGTGTTTTGAATTTGAGATCAGAAGACAGGGAGATGCCAAGATGTTTGTGGTGCTCGCGGACGGGGATGGTTTGACCGCCAAAAACTAGTTTGGGAATGCTTGGGGCGTTTTTGAGTGAGAATGTTTGTTGTATCGTTTTTGATGCATTAAAGGTGATCATCCAATCATGGCCGTACTGCTGAATGTTGTCTAGGTCGCGCTGTAACGAGGTTTGTGTCAAGGCGAAAGTGTCATTGTTGTGTGAAGCGTAAAGTGAAGTGTCGTCTGCAAAAAAGAGTGTGTCATTAGAAGTCTTGGTCGAGAGTCCGTCTAGGAAAATAAGGGCTAGTAGAGGGCCGAGCACGGACCCTTGGGGGCATCCCGCATTTGTGGTTTGAAGTGAGGAAAGCGAATTTTGTATTAATACACGGTGTGTTCTGTCCGTCAAATAAGATTGCAACCATGTCAAGAGAGTCCCTGTCAGTCCAAAGTCTGTTTTACACTTGTGAAGAAGTCCTTTGTGCCAAATTTTGTCGAAGTATTTGGAAATGTCTAAGTAGATTGCTGTGAAGTCGTCGCCTGCGTCAAGTGTTTGGTATAAGTTGTGCGTCAGATAAACGAGCTGGAGTTGAGTACTGTGGCCCGGTCTGTACCCGCTTTGTTTGTCTGTGAAAAGGTGATGTTCGCTAATATGCTTGTAGATACCGTTAAAGACAATTTTTTCAAGAATTTTTGACATGGTGTTCAAGAGAGATATTGGACGATAATTTGATGGAATGGATGGTGACCCTTTATTCTTAAATATTGGCTTGATTATTGCTGTTTTCCAAGAGTTTGGGAAAATACCGTCCCTGAGAGACTTATTAAAGAGTTTTGTTAACGGCTCAGAAATTAGAACGGTGGCAAGCTTAAGTATTTTTGTTGGAATTTTATCCGGTCCAGTCGACTTGTTGGGATCGAGGGAGTTAAGGATGCGGATCACTTCCTGTTCAGACACTTGAATGCTGTCTAGTGTGGGTACAGGCCGGGCTTCGTTTGGGAGTGTTTGTCTTGTGGAAGTGACTAGTCTCGTTTGGGAAGCAAAGTGGTCGTTAAGTAGCTGAGCTTTGTCTTTGTCATGTGTCACCGTCTCACCGTCGTTGTTGACTAGAGGGGGAATGGGCTGGACGTTTTTCCGACCGATAAGGGTGCCTAGAATTTGGAAGTACTTGTGGGGATTTTGTTTGTTGCTTGTTAATTTGCTAACTTGGGACAGGATGTGTTCAGAGTGAAGGCGTTTGTTAAGGTTAGTTACGAAGTTCCTTTGCAACTTCCATTTGTGCCAATCAATTTGGGACTGAGTACGTTTTGCGCACTTAAAGAGTGTATCCCTTTTTCTTATGTTTCTTTTTAGTTCGTTATTTACCCATGGCTTGTCTGTGCTTTTTATACGGATGACTTTTTTTGGAATTGCCTCCTCCGCGGCACTTAAGATGGCTTCGGTCAAATCTATTGCTGCAGAGTGAACGTCTTGATTAGTTATAGCGTGCCAGTCGGTTCCTTGTAGTTTTCGTATGAACAGATCAGAATTCATCGCGTCGTAATTCCACAATGTTTTTGACAATGTTTGGCTTTCCGGTATTTTAACATTTAATTCAGCAAAAACAGGGAAGTGGTCTAGACGGGAAAATGAGGATAATGTTCCGGAGCTTTTCAGCATTGCAGTATCTGAAATAAATATAAGGTCCCTTAGGTTTGCGCATCTTTCCGCTAGTCTGGTTGGTTCATGGATGATTTGTGTTAGTTCTATGGCTTCTGCAGTTTCGTTTAGCTTAAGATCAAAGGGTGTGATCCCATTGCTATTTGTTATATGATGCCTTTCACTGAGATAATTGTTCCCAGCATTGAAATCGCCAAGAATGATCTTTTCTGTGTGTTGATGCGTATTAGCGAGACTGACGCTTTCGGACAGGTTTTCGGTAAATTGGTTAAGCCTATCGTTGTCTAAATTGGGCGGTAGGTACAGGCAGCAAACTAGAAGTGAAAATTTTGAAACAGTTATTTTGCACCATACCCAGTCTTCGCAATTGTTAAGTTCTAGATTTTCCAAACGTGTAACTGGTAGTGATTTGTGTACGTATATGGCTGTTCCTCCCCCATGTCTGTTACGGTTGTGTGTAATTGGTGCATGAAAGTCGCTTAGGCAGTACAGGGTTGGATGGATGGTATCGTCTAGCTTTGTTTCGGATAGGCCAAGAATGTGTATGTTGTTGGTTTTTGTAAAATGATGAAGCTCGTCCAGTCGATTTTTTGCAGTTATACTATTGATGTTGACGTGAGCAATTTTTAAAGTTCGTGTGTACCCATGGTCTTGGGACATCGGACGAGAGAGGCAGCTGCTACGGTTGGGGTTGACGGCTCCGTGCTGGTCGTCCCCCCGGGGCGCGGGAGCGGCGACCCCAGCAGAGCCGGGACCGGAGGCGAGCATGACCCCCAGACGGCGGCGCTGAGCGGCACTGAAACAGTCGTACGTTTGTGCAGGTACAGACACATTCTTTTCAGTCATTCATCATGCACCTAAATAAACCTATGAACGTATGCAGAGACCAGCAAGAAACAGTCTAGAAATTTAAAGAAAAAAAAAACGTACGTACTTTTGTCCTACGTACTTTAGCGATACGTACTTTTGTCCGTAACCCGTCCCGACCGGACAGCAGATGGGCAGAGCTCCGGAGGTGAGGGCGAGGGGGGGGAGTGTGGCGGGGAGAGGTGGCACGTGCCCGTGCAAGATTGGGCAATCAACTCTGTCACTTGCTGCTGTGAGGTCAGCGCTAGAAAGTTTTGAAGCGTGATTGAGGCAATCGTGGTTAAAACGATTTTAGGACTGGCTAAAACAGTGTTCTCTACAAAAAATAAAAACAGCGTTTTAGGCTATAGGTACAGTAGGTCTACTAAAAAAGTCCCCCGCTCCAGAGGCGGCCGGCCGGCCGAACCCCCGGATTCCAGCCCCAACTCTATTGCGCAGGCCGCGGCAGCGACACGGGTCAGGTCGCGGCGCCCGGCGAGTGGGTCAGTTGGTGGCGGCCGGCCGTGGAGTGAGGACGCCGCGGTGGGGCGCAGAGATGCCGCAGTGCAGAGGAGGGGAAGATAATGACTCTGCACGATGCCGGAAATGATGCCTTTGTGATCTGAATCAAACACCTGCAGTGCATATCCTCCCTTGCCCCATTCCTATTTTATCATAATCCTTCAATAATCTGTAATGGCCATTCAGCGCAAGCAAGCAAACAAAACAACCCGTTTAGCGGCGACATCATCTCGGATAAAAAAGCGACAGTGATGATTAGAATAGACTTAGCGCGAGGGCAAATCGAGGGCCGAGGGGTATAACCATATGTATCACAGACCGAGTATTTTATTCCCATCTAGCGAATTAAGATTGGGGATCTTGTGCAACAAGTCAGCGGCCGTTCTTAACACAGAATAATGCTGTGTTTTCGGTCACATCATTATCTGCAATAATTCGAAACGAGGTTTAGCCCTCGCCGGCCGAGAAGAAGGGGTGGATGCCGCCACCATGTATTTTTTTTTGCGGTAGCTCAAAGCACACTGATGATAGAAGGCTGACATTTCACATGCCTTACATTTCATTCAAGCCGGATCACTTGACATCAACCACGTTTTCAGGTCAGGTCACTTAACTATGACGTCTAAGGTAAACCTCTGCACGGTTGTCGGTTATAAAATGATGCAATCCGCAATGCACTTAGTGTCATATAAGCATAATGGGGAATTATGGAAACTGTTAATTTGGCGTCGGAAATGATCTGAAACTATACCTTAAGCACATGAAATCGTGACTTCATACCTACATTCTTGGCAAAGTCTAATGCTTCAATTTCGCATTGTTCACCTTGCGTGACGTCATTTATGACGCCACTAGGGTCATAGGAGTGTTTCGTCAATAACTCCCGATCAAAATGAGCTAGCCAGTCGGGACAGCCATCAATGGACTTTGCAAGACTTGCCGAATCAAATGTTATGCAACATGTCCTCCTTTCAACAGCTTCGTGACCTGCGTTGCCCAAACATGACATTGACCTGAGGTAAACATCCTAAATTGCTTCACCTAAACAAAAAGCATATAAATCGACGCGTCTGAGAACAGAAAACACGATTGTATCGAAATGACGATAATGTGTTTAGTTATTTACCAAGAACCGATCAAATGCCTTGGGGCCCTTGATCTGCCCTAAGAGGTCACTGATATTTTAAAATGGGGTGCCAGTCGCTGCGTCACGTAACGACGCAAGCGCTCGTTTTTCTCCGCGAGGCTCTAGCAGCTCGAGCTCAATTATAGGAGCTAAACATGGGGTCGGAGAATCGCTCCCTTCTCACTCTATTTGGCCGGGATAGTGTTTGCAATTATTGTTAAAATCTAGCATTTTAAGATTTCAAATGACCCATTTTTCCCGCCCAAGTCTTTCAATTCAAGGTCATAACACCAGGCTACGTCAAGTGACCTTTCCTCAAGGAAAGTTCCTGTGCTCATCATATCTAAATACACCGACTAACCGATCGCTTCAGAACTTTCAGCGATTTTAATGGGCAACAGTATATGTATTTGAAACGTTTACTTTGCAAGTTTGACATTGTTGACAGAAAGGCCGGGTCAATTTTGAGATCGCTCAAGTCAATGGGAGAAAATTGAACTGCGCTTTTTTGGACGGAACGCATAATGAACACTCTGAAAACATGTGGTGCTTGATGAGATACAATACTGAATGAGAAAATTGTTTGTTTTGTTAGGGGCCATCTTTTTCGGTCTGAAAAGGCCCTTGCAGAGCTATGACATAACTATGTTCTGGTGTAGTAATTGGGTTGTGCGAGCCAGCGACAGTGATCTGCGGAAGCGAGACTGTTCCCGTGGGACGATTGCCCTGTCGGGACGGTCCAGCTGTCTCCCAAACGGTCACCCGAAGAGGATTATGTGTCCTGGAATGGATCCGACATCAACTACAGTTTGGCTGGTGGGGTGACCTCCAGTCCATAGGGAAGCATGAAGACTAGGGGCGATGCGGATTGGTTTTTCCTGAGGATACCGAGGACGGAAGGAACCTAGCACCCTTGAACCTTCCTTATACTGAATGTATCTCAGGCTGTTAAATCTCCTAAGCGTTTTTTTCTCGACATCGTCAAGGTGTCATTAACAAGAATATGAAATTCGGGAGGATAAATTAAATATAGAAATTGTGGCCAACAGAACATTATCAGTTGCGTTCAACATACTCGCAAGCATGTTCACACACCCAGCTTACATATGAGCCATGTAATAATTATTTTTGATAGACATGCTTAAGTTATGAAATCATCGTAAAGTTCCACGATACGGATCTAATATCCTGCTATGCATTATGACCATTTCTGGTCGGGTCATGTCTTTGAACATAGGCCAAATTTTTCAAATGACCTTTAAAGATCAACTTTTGATTCAGTCGAAGCGTTTTGATAAGAGGAACACGAGGCTGGTAAAATTAATTTAATGCAAGTTTTAAGCTAAAAACTTCTAAGTGTTTGTGGAAAAGTTATTGGTTTTCTCATAATACCGATGGTGGCAGTTGTTATTTACATGCTAAGCCGTTGACCCTAATTAAATCTGACAATATTATTCAGATTTCAGACATAGCGGTAAACGAGCTGATTGTTGTGTTAGGTTAGGCTCTTTCGGTCAATTTCAGAGTGGGAAGGATGATAGAATTTGG
The DNA here is from genome assembly GCF_019059575.1 of Amphibalanus amphitrite. Taxonomy (NCBI): domain Eukaryota; kingdom Metazoa; phylum Arthropoda; class Thecostraca; order Balanomorpha; family Balanidae; genus Amphibalanus; species Amphibalanus amphitrite. Next base: position 25,687 of record NW_024883342.1, read on the forward strand.
GGGAGACAGGGGGCCTGGGCGGGAGTCCTGGACCTCATGCTCCGCTGGGGCCGAGCCCATCACGTGGGTTGGATTGCCCTGACACATGGATAGCCCTGGGCGGCGTTTCACGGCCCCGCGCTGCAGCACTCTGCGCTGCGCTGCTGCATTGTTGCGGCGGTTGATATGAATTCGGCTCCACGCTAGCGTTGCCAGCCATTGGCGCGGTAGCCGGGGGGGGGCAGTGGGGGCAGCTTGCCCCCTAACTCTGGGGCCGTGGGGGCAGTGCCCCCACAGCTTTGAGACGGAATACCACACTTCTTTGCAAATGTTTTCTTTTTTGTTGAAAAAGCCTAGGGATGAAAAATAAGTGGCCTAAAACTGGTGAAAAAACTAGATTTGGGGGGACCCTAGGTTGATCTCTGTTATTGTGTGCCCCCCAGTCGGAAAGTAGTTCCCGCGCCCCTGTTGCGAGCTTCTGAGTCTGTTGATGTTTCTATGGAAATTGGAAACCCAATGCACCGGTGCGCGCAACGCACCCTGTCTGAGCAAAATTTTACCATCGATGACCTCTAGTGACATGACCTCTGGCTATGACCCTATCCAAAATTGATAGAATATTTTTTTCTTCTTCTTTTTGCTTCTTTTGACGCTACTTCGAATACCAATTAGATGCCCAAAGCTGAGTTATAAGAATGATGCTCAATCCCCATTTCCCCTCCAACAGGGCGTGAGAGTCTAGGCATTCCTGTGGGCTGTGGGGCACGGGCTAACAATGACTATCTCATAATCATTGTGGCCATGAACATCTACTGCCATGGCAACACAAGTCTATTCAATACGATGTGTTGCCATCGATCGTGAATAAAACTCAATCTACTGCCATTCTTTAACACCGGTTTCGTGGCGCTGAGCGGTGGCCGTCCCGTTTGTTGGATTCTACAGCTGGCTGGCGGAAAGCGTTACCGGCCGCCCGTCCACCGCCCGCGGGCCGGACCGAGCGGTCCCGCTGACCCTACCTGACCTGAGCCCGGCGCGATATGGGACGGGCAGACGGGGGTTCGGCTCAGCGAAGGCAGCGCCCACTGGTGCTGGGGACTTTTTTAATAGACCTACTGTACGGTAGACCCAGAGCCTCAGCCGCTGCACATATACGGCTGCACTGTCAGCCCACTCCCCAAACTATTAAGTTATGGAAGTGCCTGACCCTGTCCACTTTTGGTTGCATTGAATACGGAATCATTGTTTGATTTGTTTGATCCAGGCTGACTCGTTTCAATAATTCCCCATTCTGTTCCGAATTATATTACAATATTTCATTTTTTACAGACGACATCCACCGAAATAAGGATCATCATTCTATGTGAACTTTTCAACTCATTTCAAGTCCAGGGGTGCTTTTGATGGTGATAGCCATAGGGCGCTCGAGTATCCTCAAAACTACTAATTCTCCATTTTTGTTTTCCGCATGGCTTCCATCTGCCTTCCCCTACCAGCTCATAGGTATGTAGGTATTTGCCGAATATGCCTAAATTGTTACTTTACTTACCCTGCCTGGCCGGGGAGGGGAAGTTGATGCTGGACTCTGACGGTGATTCCGCCGATTGCGACTGCCTTTCGCCTTTAGTTTTCGGAAATAGTCGATGTGCGCAGTTTCACCTCTGCTCCATCACGACGAGGCTGGCTGGGAGTTGAGACCTTATCGGGGCGCTGGTTATCCATTTCGGCAAATAAATACGTCGAAAATCAAAGCGGGACTCTCATGCTATCTGAGCTAAAAGTTGCACGAGCTTGAAGGTGCACCTAGAGAAACAGATAGCATGTTTGCATATGGTCTAGAATCAATATTGGTTTAAACACTCAGTATGACATTAGCACAGGAAACAGCTCACGTTTGCAGTGTGCTTGGATTGACGATAGTACAAGCCTGTCGGCTTAAAATAAGCTTATTATGCTTTTTCGGAGACTGAGAGCAGGATAAGTGGCAAAAGTACCTATTGCACAAAGCGGTTGATACAATGATACATAGCTCATTGGTAGCTAAAGCATTACATTCAAACCCGTAGAAAACTAATGATTGCCCAAGTATGTTCAAATACGTAGCCATAGGTGCGGCGGCGTGGCCGGCGAAGGGGGGGGGGCAGTGGGGGCGGCGTCAATTTCACAAATTCGGAACCGTGATGGCTAACTATTGTTTATTTTGCTTAGTAGCTTTGGCAGACCTAGAGATTCTGTATGACGTTGATGATCATGAATAGCATGGATCGATTAACCCGCACATTCCCGTTCTTCGGCAATATCCTCCAAACCACTTTACGTATTGAGACGAAAGTTTCGGTACCTTTAGCGGCATCAATGTGACACCGTGACACCTTGTGTTAACCCTCGCCCTGGCAGGGCATTTTTCATAACACGGCCTGGCAGGGGGGGGGGGTCGATGCGACCCCCCCTCGCGATTGGCTCCTATGGCACCTAGAAACACCAAATTTGGTAGGTAGGTGGGCCCCCTGGAGTTCTCACTCCTGTGCAAATTTGGTTGCTCTAGGTCAATGTTTAGGGGGGTTTTGGGGGTATAAATGTAAAAATTTCGCTAAAAACAGGTCAAAAGTTTTTCGCTTATAACTTTTGATCTAATTAAGATAGAGCAAAAAGAAAAGCACCAGTGAACTCAGCACGTCAAGGCGCGTCGAATGATATACTTTTTAACTTGCTTAAGTGTACTTAAAGTTTTTCTTAAATTTTAAGTAAACTTAAATTAATAAATTAAGTTAAAGTTAACGAAATTGCATCATATCGCATATCATTCGATTTGGCTGATCACCAGGAACACAATGGTACCATTTTTTAAGCTCTAGCGTCATCATGTGCCAAGTTATTGGCAAAAACGTCATTTGACCTCATTTGACCTCATTTGACCTGACCCATGGATAATTACACCAAACAAAGAAGCACCAAGTGACCTGCTGTTAAGTACTGTGGTTTCAAAACACAAAAGTGATAGAACGAAGCGGATATCTCCAGTATTTTTCGAATTTAGTATTTTCCCATAGGCTTAACATTACGACGTAATGACCTCTAACTGACCTCAGGTCAGCGACCTAAAAAAACCCGAACTATATGTTATACAACTCGGTGAACTTAGCACATCCTGAAAGTTTGAAGGAAATCAGTGCAAAACTGTGAGTTGGACAGGTGCAAAAAGAAAACTGAAAATTGACCATGACCTTGTACCGGTTTTTCTGACCTGGTGACCTGACCCAAGATCACCCGGACCTGAAATTTTCAGGTCATATGTAAAAAGGTTGCCCCATAGGCTGTGCCAAATTTGGCGGCGCTGAACTACGGCAATCGCTCTCAAGACAAGTATATTGGTATATATTGTCGCAAGTATATTGATTAAAAATAAAGAATAACAAAGACCCGACGCGTCCCTTTGGATGAATCTGCGCGGGGGCCTTTTACGCCCCCCCCCCTCTCCCTCCTCCTCTGACGAATATTTTAGACACAGATTTTAGATATCCCGAGCGCCGGAGCGCGAAGTTTCATTGCCTTCTCCTTGGTTGTAACCATCCTGTTGAAATCTTCTCAAACAGAACAGTTTGGCCTCGCCCCTGAGGAATGACACTGCATTGCTGTTTTTTTTATCATGCTTCAATCAAAGGTCAGGTACGTACATCATCTTTCATCTCTCTATTTGTAATACTTAGGAATCAGGAGGAACCTGCTAGGCGATGAAGGCAGTCGCTTTCAGACCGATGTCCTGCTCCATGACAACTACTTCGTTCGATTGTAATTGCAACGTACTAACGCATGACGGATAGCGCAACACGTGAATCAATGTCATCGATCAACAGCGGATGAAGACGTGACTGAAGAGACAACCGCTTGGTCTCTCCGCGTCACTAACCTAAGGCCGGGCATAATATCTAAAATTGAGTTTGAAGTGAACCATATGCGTAGCATTTGATCCCCTCAAGTATATACCTACTGATCTAGTCATGATGATAGGATACCCCCCCCCCCCCATCTCTTCATAGGCATTTAATGACTATGGCCCTTTAACGCACGCTATCTCCATTCTTATGCACCAAACTGTACATATTTCAGTAATGTCATTCAAGTGTCCCCACATATTTAGCCTGAGTCAAGATGAACTTTCCTCGTCAAGGTCGCGAGGTTCGTGACACAGGTCCGCCACGGACCAAAGTTTCGACAAGTGCAGTTGCTTCTGCCGATCACCGTAATGCAGCCGGTGGCACAGATTACACATGGGGCGGGGATACTGCAACTTGTGCGAGCTACGCCATGCATGATACTCCTCATATGCCGTCTGGTTACGAGACAGCGCCAGCAGATGGGCGGCCAGAGCCTTGGGCCCGGCGAACTCCTCCACGTGGATGAAGGAGTTGGGCGGTGCCACGCGGTGGTAGGACTGCGGCGACGGACCGCGTACCACTGGCACCATGCCGGCCTGCAGCGCCAGCCAGAACTTCTCTGTGATGTAGTCGTCGCAGAGGGAGTTCTCGAAGGACAGGTAGAAGAGGTGCGTCTCGGCCAGGTGCCGGTAGCAGTCGGTTATGTGCTCGGGACACCGCCGCTCCCCGCACTTGCCGAATGTGTCCACTGCGATGTGGTGGCGTAGCTGGGCGACGTACTGCTCCCTTTTACACACGGTTTTACAGTGGGACACCATCCAGGCCACTGGCCGCACCCTGCAGCGACGGTAGTGGGGGGGGGGGGGGGCGGTCAGGTTGATCAAACATGTGGGAGTAACAGTGGAAGGCTACTGTTTATATCCCTGATACAGAAATGATAATATTTATATCATCTCTCGAAACATTCTACATACAAAGATATGTCTGAACTCTGATTTGTGAGTTTATGGAGATGCCTTTTACATAATGCAGTATGCTGAAATCGACTCACCCGCGACTGGCGTTGAAAGGCGGAACCTTTTCCGTCTGCTTGCCTTCACCCGTCAGTCCATATGGAAACAGCACGTCCGCGTCCCTCGTGTACGCCATCATCAGGTCAAAGTAGCCGTCCAGTTTCCGGAGCGGGAGGCGCGACGGAGTCTGCGGCGGAGCCTCGCGCCAGACTAGCACATAGGGCTTGTGTGGCCGTTTCCGGCTAGGTAGATTGCTCATATTTATTCTGTGTCCATGGATGACAACTGCGTCAGCAATCGACAGTAGCTTACGATCTGAGGTGGCTGAACAGCTGCTGACCGGGCAGCCGGAAAATGACGAGTTGTTCACATGGAAGTAGAAGCCAGGCTGCTCTGTCCAGTGAAGAACAAGCAGTGGTTTCTTAGGATCTTGTGCTAGATGATTTTGGCTCACCCCGCTTGTGAGATAAGGTGATCGTCTCTGAGGAAAGTGTATTTGCCGCGCTTGAATCGTTTTCTCAACGGTACTAAGGTTGAGTGTATGCGAGACATTATTTATAGGTGGCTTACGAATGAGAATAAAGTGAAGCCAGAGGAATACTGTCAAGAGGAGGATAGTTACCAAAAATAGGCTCCGAACTTCTCTTGACGTGCAGACGGGGACACACCTGAAACGAAATAAATGCATTTATGTAGATCGTCGTTCACAGCTAATTGATCCCCCTCCGACCCCCCCCCCCCCCCCAGCAGGGCGTGGAAATACATGGTCTCCAATGGGGCGCGGGATAATTTGGCCTACAAAGGTCAACTTGAAAACGTATTCTAGGTTCAAAGTCATGCCCTGACCTGGAAAGGTCACATTGCGTATCAGTCGAGCCGTATCGCAAAGCTGAACACATCCAAGTTGTTTTCATCGCTAAGAACGTCCTTATCAAAAGTTGTCGAAAAACTGCTGAAAACCTTTTATACCTTAGGGACATGATGAGGGGTCACAGATGTAATTCTTGCGAATTGCATATTTCACGTTTACCTGCAACATGATGTTTGGAGTGCTCAGATTGAATTCCGTTCAAAAGGAGCGCAGTTCAATTTTCTCTCATCGACCCACAGAAAGACTGCGCAACCCTGGAACGTGCCAGGCCTCAACTTTTATAGATAACGATGTTCTAATTGTAATGAAAAGAAAAATGTGAAAGATCTTACCCTGACATCCTGTGTTTTAATAAGAGCTTCCTTGCTGCATCCGTTCAACAGTTCTTGTTTCTTTGTGGTATGCTCTTTGCAGTGCTGCAAAAAAAAAAAAACGATCAGACTTAATTCTTCACCTCTCGGGGATTTCAAAAACTTTATAATAAGTGTATATGTACATGCATTGAATAGGTTTGAGAAAGGCAGCATCCTCACGAAATGACACATATAACATTTGTTTCAACCCGGATATGTTGACACCAACCGCGTTTTCATAAGTGAAAGTCTCTACGGCCTTAAAATATGACAGCTTTGCCCTCGGTGCCAGAGGGGTTTCTACAGATAACACCCGTGGCCTGTATAGCTCGGATTTTTTAGGGTCGCCTGACTGGTCGACTACGTCACCTCACCATCATATCAGTGGCAGTGGTGAACTATGGAATGAGGAATCTATTGTTTTGGCGACGGAAATATGTAATATAAGACTACCACAGTGACATGGAATCGTGAGTCAATACAATCCTTGCAGGGTCCGATGATTAACGTTTATATTGTTTACCTTGCGTGAGGTTATATATGACATCTCCATAGTTAATCGAAATTTAACCCTCGCCCATGTAGGGAGGGGGGGGGGGTTGGTGCAACCCCCCCCCCCCTGAGGTTTTCTTAGCTACACGCCGAACCGTTTCAGATAGCCTGCTCAAATTTTCAGTACCCTCTGGGGCATCCTTTGCGCAACTTTTGATATTTTTTTTTGTCAAGGTTATGTCAGGTCACGGAGTTATGACGTCATAAAGGGAGCAACCTCCGGCCAGATTTACGCTAAATTGGAGATTGCTTCACATTGGTATAAATGCCGACTGACCTGACACACTGATGGATTGTTTTAGAATCACAACTGGCTGATTTGACATTGGCACAGTGTCCGTTGACATTTAGAAGGTTACTAAAGGTCAAGGTAAGGTCAGTGACCTCGGTTGACCTGTAATGACTTCTTGCACTTGTATGCCTTTTCGGGGTATTTTGATGCCCTGAATTCGAATTTGCTATCCATTTCAGGCATCGTCGGTTGTTTCTTGTAGTTCATTTTGGGTCAGGGTCAGGTCAGTGACGTCACACGCCTGACGTGACCCAATGTACAAATGACCTTGCAGACTTCCGATGCTCCCAACGCATCATTTTTAGAGTTATGACATCGAAATACACACCAAACGATAGAGAATTGATCAAGGATCACTATAGTGAAGGTTGTAAGTCGATATCTCTTACCGTTTTGGCCGCAATCGGCGCGGAAATTTGAAAAAGTTAGATTTTTCCCGAAAATTTGACCTTTGACCGGTAATAAGTAGGTCAAATGTTGACCTAGGACCAAAAAATATACCACCAATCGCGAGATCTCGTTCAGAGCAATCCGGTGGTCTTTCCGCTAAGCTCTACGACGCTCCATTTTCAAACACCAGGGGGGTCGCACCAACCCCCCCCCCCCTGCATGGGCGAAGGTGGCAAAACACCGTTTACGGGCGAGGGCTAACGTCAATAACTCCCGATCGAACTTATCTAGCGAGTTGGGAAAGCTCAATAGACTTAAAAAGACTGCAAACTCAACTGCTATGTGACTTCTTTTTCGACAAGCTCGTGATATAAGAGGGTGTGACCTTAGTCCAACACCCTTAGTTGACCTCACTTAAACAAAGAGCACCAATCATTTGAGGCCCCTGAGCATGGCGGATACAGTGATGCCCAAATCGCACCTCTGCGGCCATTTTTGGCGAATTTATTCACCAAATATCAAATCCAATCTTGGGCTTCTTGACCTGACCTCAGAGGTCACCGGTTTGCCCCCCCCCCCCCCTCAGATCTCGGAAAGCTACCGACCGATTTTCAAATTCAAACGGTGTTCGGTAGCGTCACCAGAGAACTACCTCGTGACCGCGTTTCGTTGACCTAGGTGCAACCGATTACGTCACTGGTCAGGTCAAAGGTCGCATTTTTTCACCGATTATGGGCCTTCTAAGGAATGCGTTATAACATCGAATAAAAGGCATATTTATCGAAAATCATCGATGCAGCGTTGGTCGTCTAATCCGTATGCTGCTTAGGTCACTGGTGCCAGGTCAGGTCTCTGAGGTCAGATCACAAAGGGTCACAATTATGCATTCAACTGTACTACGGTCGCGTGATGCATGTCTTATGGCCAATTTTACATTTTAAATTCAATGGTGTGGGCTACACGATCATTAAAGGAACTATCCCACCTTCTAAAATGTTGTTAAAACCAGTTAACCCGGCACCGCCTGGGCTATTTCCGTACCCACGACAGCCTGGGGGGGGGGGGGGGTCGGATCCGACCCCCCCCCCTGTTATCTCGAGAACCAATGGTCGTATCGAGCCCCGCGAGGCGGCGTTCGAAAGGTCTCTACGAGACCTTCCCAAAGCACTCTTAAGATTTTAAGATTGAGGTCAACTCTCGGGTCAAGGTCAGGTCAAAGGTCAAATTCAGGGGTTTGCATGAATCGGCTTACGGACAGCGGAATCGATAGCTGCTACTCGAAACTCACCAAAAATGACCTCAAAGGCCTAGTGAAGGTACCATGTGCGTATAGGGGTCATACTAAGTACGGGTCAAGGTCAGGTCAGGTCACGAAAGGTCACGGTTTTCAATTTCTGCTACATGGGCAGGCGACACATGTTTTATGGCTTATTTTTCACGCCGAATCCGATGGTAATGGTTATATGTGACCCCAAGTCACTGTGCTGGTGATAAGTGTGCATTGGAAGCATAAAAAATCGGTTATACCTACTATACGAGGGCTGAGAAAAAAGGTCAATTTTTCAACTTATTTTTGACATAAAAATGCACTTTTCTAGACGAGCTTTGTCCCAGGAATCTAGTGGTGCCATTTGTTTTCACATGCGATGTTCAGAAGTGCCTCTAATTCACGAAAATGCTTATGACGTCACCATGCCCTATGCATGTTGGAGCTATTTTTTACAATTTGGGGGTCAAAAATCAAGATAGAAAGTTGAAATTTGGGGTATCTAATGTTCTAATAGAGCTCTACAACATATACTCCGTTTTTTGGAAATTCCCAAAATTTTGGATTTTATTAGCTGTTTTCCAAAAATATAGTTTTTTGAATTTTGAGGGGTGAAAAACGCATTTTATGGAAAATCCGAGATAGCCATTTTAAAGAACTCGTTGAGCTGCGTCTTTTCATGTCCTTAAATTGCAATTTGCTTTAAACCCTGATTTTTGGCGATTTTTTAAACATTTACCACTTTTTGACTAAAAACGCCATGTAGTTACATCACTAAAATCGATATATCTAAAAAAAATTGGAAATTTTTCTTAAAAATTGCACAGGAGACGTCAAATTGATAGGGGAGAAGGTATGCCAAGTTTCAAGTAGATAGCGAAAGTGGTTCATGAGTTATTTAAGAAAAACGGAGGGGGGGGGGTCGGATCCGACCCCCCCCCAGGCGGTCGCGGGTTAAATTGTGCCCGACTTTATAGATTGGATGACCAGGAACACGGTTCTGGCATTTATTTTTCATTAAACATCTTAGGCTTCCCATATTCCAAACACAAACTTTCAAATATGTGACGTCACAGCCCAAAATTACCTCCTTCCCCAGGCCACATTACTGTCATAAAGCTGATTCTTTTACTCTGTAGGCACCACAACAAAGTTCAGACCAAGTTTTAAGCGATTTTTCAACGAACAAACCAATTTAAATCAGAATGACTAAACGAGGTGACGTCCCACTAACGGTCGCTCCATGTTGAAGATAGGGTCTTGCGCAAGGCCCATTTTCAAATGAAGGGAACGAATTTCTTCAACACCAAGAGGCCGCGGGGGTTGCAGCCTGGATAGATAGTGGTTTCTGAACCTCGCCGCAAACTTGGCTATCTCAACTCAAACCCCATGTTAAAGGTGGGATAGTCCCTTTAAGGTCGGTTTAGGTTCCGTTATGGCGTTCAGGTCAAGGTCAGGTAAAAAAGGTCAAATTTCAAAGTTGATATTTTTGCATTAAAAGGGTATCTATTCGATGCAGCTCATCACAGGGAATCCGATGGTGGTCTTCGTCTTACTCTGCATGTTCTATAACGGCAAACAATTGGATTTGAAAATTTTACTTCATATATTTTGAACATTTTTTTCGCCATAACTTTGCCAAAAATAGAGCTATCGAGCTCAAATGTGGCATAAATTATGAGCAGACCAATAGCTCTATAAAATATATTCGTTTTTTTTCTTCAAAATTGTGATAATTTTTGTGTTTTGGGTATTATATCTAAAAAAAAAACACTTTTTTGTGCTTTGGGGGCCAAAATCCAAGCATTTAAAAACCCGAGATAGTAGTTTTGTAGCCTTGTTAATTTTACAACCTTTTTACACCTTTTTACCTTTTTAATGTTTACCTTTCTCGTATGTTAAACATTTTCCCCATCTCCAAAACTGTAGCCATCACAGCTCTTCCCGCAAAACCTTTTTTGTTGAAAAGGACAGAACATTACGTCACTCTGACGTCATTTATGGCCAAGCTATGATACGTTTTGGAAAGACATTGGTCACAAGGTGTAAAATTGATGCCCGTGGGGTTCTGAAAGTTTCGTGGCGATATTTGCCACACTTTGAGAGACATCGACTGAAAAGGAGAGGGGGTCGTTTCGGCCTCCCCCAACGCGGCGCGGGTTAACCCGCGCGCGCCCTGCTGTGGTATTCAGCCGAACGCGCCCGAACGCGTTGTGGGAGGGGAAGGGGTTCCTCTCGTCTTAGTCTTTGCCTTTGCCTATCGTCTAACTAACTTCCGAACGGATGGTTGTAGCAAGAAGGCGAAAACGGTAATCGAATGCTTTCAGCAGGACGAACCTTTGGAGACCAATTATTTGCCTGTAGGTAACAGGTCAGGTCAAAATCGGGTCAGAAGAAACACTGCAAGTTCTAATTTACTGCCTGTTGAGCCCAAATGGTGTAGAACACACGGAGACTGATTGCTTAAAATGCATTCTTAACCCTCGCCGGCCGAGGGGGGGGGGGGCAGGTGCCGCCCCCCCCCCATAGGGTTTTTTCGCAATAGCTCCGAGCACGCTGGCGATAGAGAGCTGAAACTTGGCATACCTGACCTTTGATCCAAGCCGGATCTTTTGACACTAACCGCATTTTTGGGTCAGTTCAGGTCACTGACCTATGACGTCATAAGTGAACCTCTGCACGGTCTTCAGATGTCGCAACTTCGCAACGCCCTCACTGCCAGAGGAGATGTCACAGGGAAATGAAACTTGCAGGATCTAGTATCCATTATGAGTCCCACAACTTGTATATCTTGGATTTTCCTAAAGGTCATATGAGGTCAGGTCATTTTCGTGACCTTCACCTCACCATTATAAGTCAATGGGGAAAAATGAAAACTGCTATTCTGGCGCCGGGAACGATCTCCAACTATCTCAAGCACACATACTCGTGATTTGATGCATTCCTTGCAAGGTTAGATGCGTCACTTTTGCAATGTTGACCTTGCGTGACGTCATTTATGACGTCATCAAGGTCATATTAGTTTTTCGTCAATAACTCTTGATCAAATTGAGCTAGCGAGTCGGGAAAGTCACCAATGGACTCAGGAAGGCCTGCCGAATCGAATGATATGCGACATGACCTCTTTCGACCAACTTCGTGACCTGGGGGTGCTGACCTGACCTTGACCTGAGGTCAACACCCCAAGTTGACCTGACCCGGACAAAAAGTATATCATTCGACGCGCCTGAGCGAGGCGAACACGATGCTGCCAAAATTGGCGCTCTGCGGCCGTTTTTTGCGAAGTTATTCACCAAAAACTGAGCCGTACCTTGGGGCACTTGACCTGACCTCAGAGGTCACCGGTTAACCTAGGACCTTAAACTCGGGTACCAATCTCTGCGTCTCGTAACGGCGCACACGCTCGTTTTTTCCGCGACGCGCTAGCTCCACCAGGGGCGAAACGGCGAGGGGGGGGGTCGTACCCGCCCCCCCCCCCCTCGGCCGGCGCGTATGTAGAAAACCAATAGGTCCGGCGAGGGTTAAGCTACCAAGACAAGATGCATCGCTTGCAAAAGTCACGCAGAAGTAAGAGTCAGGGTCAAGGTCAGTGTCAAGGTCAGGTTAGGCCACCAAAGACAAACTGTTGAACAGGATATGTGCGATAGCCGACACATATTGTGTCATTTTACTCACATACCTGAATGGGCTTACCCAATAACTGATATGAACCATATTTGTGTAAAGCTTAGGTCGAGGTCAGGTCTAATGAGATAAAAATGTGTCCATTAGGGTGTATCACTACACGCGGATCAAGCGCTCCCGCTGATTTTCCTTGTCCCTCCTGTGCCTATAAATCCCCTTGTGATACCTTTCTTTTTCTCTGCACGAATCACAAACCAACTTCGAAATTTGACCTAACTTACGTGGCTTTCACCTGACCTCGAGCTTAACTGAATCCAAATATGGTACATAACATATCACTAGTGTCCATTGAGTTATATGACTCACAATACATGTACCGCACATATCCCATTCTGATTCAATAGTTCGTCTTTGATAACCTGATCTGTGTTTGACCTTGACCTTTGCATGACAATAGCCATTTTCACGACGGTCTATCCGGCGAGTGCACCTAATTTGTCCGAATCTGCACCTAATCTCTTTTACAGCGAATATCTTCATTTTATGAATTTATTTAAGTGTTTTAATCATCGATGATGCTCTCTGATAATACGACAAAGCAGGCATAAAAGCAATTGTGTAACCCTAGCTGATAGCTAGTAAGAGACACACTGAACCTGATTTGACCAAATCTGCACCTGATCTGCACCAGATGTGCACCAAATGTGTACCAGATGGCCGTCTTGAAAACGGCTATTATATGCAATACATATTCTCTTGGTAGCATATTAACCCGCGCGGGGCTGGGGTCTCCAGCCGAACGCGCGGGGCTGGGGGGGGGGGTAAATTTTACCCCCCCTGTTATCTCCCGAACTAATGGTCCGATTTGGAAAATTCAAACGCCAATCGAAAGCTCTCATCACGAACTACTAAAAACATGTACTTAATTTAAAGTTTGAGGTCAAGGTCAAGGTCAGGTCAAGGGTACAAATTACAAGTTTCTACAGTATCGGCCTTGCACCGTAGTTACCGAAGAATGGAGTCATGGACTGAGACTGATCGCCCAAAACGTGTTCTTAGGCTACCAAGACAATATTCGTTGCATACAATATCATTCAGAGGTCAAGGTCAAGGTCAGGTCAGGTCAGGTCAGGTCACCAAAAAACAAAATATAGAAAAGGGCATGTGCGACACATGTTTTATGGGTCATTTTACTCATAGAATTCAATAGGCACACTCAATAAGTGATATGGACCACCTCTGGATGAATTTCAGGTCGAGGTCAGGTCAAGGTCAGGTCAAGTGAGGTCAAATTTTGAAGTTGGTTGTTAAGGCCTAAAAAGATGTCTATCTGATGCAGTTTTTCACGGCGAATCGAATGGTGCTATTTTTGTTTCCGTACGAGGTCTAGAACTTCCAAAAAAGTCATTTTTCAAAAAATTTGTGTTTGTGACGTCATAAAATTTTGAATAACTCCCACATTTTGAACCGATTCTTCTAAAATTTGGTATGTAGGTGCACATAGACCACTTCTCTGACATATATTCCGGTTTTTTCGATAGACTCAAAATTTTGGATTTTATAATGATTTTCCCAAAAAAGTTAGTTTTTTGAAAAAATTTAGGACAAAATCCAAAATTTCCAAAAAAAAAACCGAGATAGCCATTTGATAGACAAAGTAAAATTACGTATAACCTTTTTTGTTACGTCTTGATTCCTTTAAAAATGAAGATGTTAGCGGCGTTTGAACTTTTGCCGTTTTTGAGGCGAAAATGGCGAACATGACGTCACTAAAACGTCAATTTCTCAAAAATTTTCCGACGGATTTCGCTCAAATTTTCAGGGAACGTGTCAAATTGATGTAAGAAAAGGTACTGAAAGTTTGGCGGCGCTGCGCGCCGCCGTTTTTTAGATATCGCAAAAATTCGCGAGGGGGGGTAAAATTTACCCCCCCCCCAGCCCCGCGCGGGTTAATACGCTCTGATGCTCTGCGTGATCAATTTAAATCCACTGTTCGCCAATGGGGCTCCTAAGCCAATATTATAGAAGTCATCCTGGGTTTGACCATGACCGGACCTGTGTCCAATAGTACATAGGCAAAAATGTTGTCTTAAAAAATCCGTCTTAGTTAGAGCTTTTGATTGCAGCTGTCTCCGTCTTTCTACGACCATCCGTTCGAAAGTTAGACTCGGGGTTCAGAATCTACCCCTTTCCCCACCACCCAGCGGGGAGCGTTCCCAGCGCGGGCTCCCGGGGCGTGGGTTAACGCAAACTTTGACCTAGCCTTGCCATTTGGGCAGCAATCAAACAACCGGCATAAACATAACTTCAAGTGCAAGGCCTGGCTCATTGCCAGCGAATATCTCCTCTCCCCTGCCTAAAGCTGTGGCCTTGTGCTAGCGGGTTTACGAAATTCACAGGAAGTGCTGATAGACGAGCAAAAAGCGTGTACTAGAAAACCTCTGAGTGAGGGCTACAGTAGAGAGAGAGAGAGAGAGAGAGAGAGAGAGAGAGAGAGAGAGAGAGAGGGAGAGAGGGAGAGATAGAGATAGAGAGAGAGAGAGAGAGAGAGAGAGAGAGAGAGAGAGAGAGAGAGAGAGAGAGAGAGATAGAGAGAGATAGAGAGAGATAGAGATAGAGATAGAGATAGAGATAGAGATAGAGATAGAGAGAGAGAGAGAGAGAGAGAGAGAGAGAGAGAGAGAGAGAGAGAGAGAGAGAGAGAGAGAGAGATAGAGAGAGATAGAGATAGAGATAGAGATAGAGATAGAGATAGAGATAGAGATAGAGATAGAGATAGAGATAGAGATAGAGATAGAGATAGAGATAGAGATAGAGATAGAGATAGAGATAGAGATAGAGATAGAGATAGAGATAGAGATAGAGATAGAGATAGAGATAGAGATAGAGATAGAGATAGAGATAGAGATAGAGATAGAGATAGAGATAGAGAGAGAGAGAGACAGAGACAGATAAACAGACAGAGACAGATAAACAGACAGAGACAGAGAAACAGACAGAGACAGAGACAGAGACAGAGACAGAGAGAGCAAGGGAAAGAGAAAGAGAGAGAGAGAGAGGGGAGAGAAAGAGAGAGAGTGAGAGAGAGAGAGAGAGAGGGGGAGGGAGAGATGACGCTTCCTTTGGATTACTGTCAGATATTCTGTAATAGGCAGCACTCAGACTTATGAAACTGATCACAATAAAACTGGTGGATCTTCGCTTGCCCATAGATCGTCGATATATCGATAACCGTTTGCATTTTGAACATCAGCGCGGCAGTTTCGGGGATAATATAGGCCGGACCTTCCCTCCCCCCCCCCCCCCCCATTTTACAGCGGACATGATCCTGAAATAGAATAATAGATGTGCAGTGAAAACAGAACCGATGAGAGGCTGAGTAATGAAAGGTTGGACAACACATCGACAATTTGCGCAAGCAACGCACAAAGGTATTTGTTATTCTTAATAACACTCTACACATACCTACCGTAAATCAGCTGTAAAGGGAGTGTTATACCAAAACACTTTTTATGCAGGTCACCCTTCCTCCTTCGTCATTCTACACTGCCTGGTCACGTCCTGTATGCGTGGCTGAGCGGCGCAGCGCAGCGGTGTCCTAACTGCACGACGGGCGACTCACGACTCAGCGGTGGAAGTTGACGCGCTGGCAGCCCCCCCCCCCCCCCCACGGCGCTGTGAATATGGTCGGCCTGGTGAGCCAAGGTCCCACGCCTCGGGTGCACCGATGAGATGGGCCGAATGAATGTCGCGGCTGCATGCGAGGCAGTGAAACTGGTTAGCTGCATTGTCACGACGGGATGTCTGGCGCTTGCAGCAAACTGGATAAAACCTAGCCAAAACTCTTTTACAATAAATATCTTCATATCATTAATTTGTTTCTTCAAAGTTTTTTTTTATGAAAATAATGCCTGATAATTTCGTGAATCAGGCATGTAAGCAACAACTGCACTACTACATTAAACCCCTAATAAGAAACAGTAGCCCCTTTTCAGGACGGAACATTGGGCACCTTTTTCATTGGACACCTATTTGATCCGTTTGATGAATTCGGTATCCGATAAATTTTAGAAGCTGATAACAAATAGGGTTTCAACTTGTCGAGTGAAAATGTCGATTGTTTTGCTTCTTTGCTTTCAAATTCCATCACATAGGTGCCCGATATTCCGTCATGAGCAGGGCTACGATGAACCTAATTTGACAAAATTGCACCAAACACCAAATATTTGCCAGTTAACCGTTGTGAAAACAGCTATAGGCTGTTCTTTGGATTGCTAAATGTTATAGCAACGCGATTTATGCTACCTACCAAGCTATGAAAGTATGACAGATTTCCCAGCCCTCATAGCCACAAATCGTAGCCACGAGGATGCAGCCAGCCGTGGCTGCAGCCGGCCTATGCAGGACTCTAGCCCACACACCCCACCTGAACCCGCACGGAACGGAGAAAAATACTGCGAGGCGATGCCGGGTGCCTGGGCTGCGTAATGATAACCGACCTTGGTCTGAAGGTCATTCCCGCAACGGCGTCCACCCCGCCCAGCAATTGCGGCGGCCTCAGCTGGGGCCTGAAATGGACGGCCAAGGCGCCGGGCCCGGACGAAGGGATCGGTAGACACTACAAACGGTAATGACCGTGTCGTCAATAAAGTGTCTAACGCACTGTGTCGTCAATAAAGTGATCGGGGCAGCGAAACGCCGGAACACGTCGTACACAAAACACCGGGAAGTATGTACATACATATCGCGGCATCTGGATTAGACTGAGACGGCAAATACCAGGCAATCTCACACACACAGAACCGATTTGCCACTGAATGCAGTCACGCCAAAGGTGCCGTTCCGGTAGTGCAGCAGCGGTGGTATGGGGTTCGGGCCTGAAACGGGCACAAGGCCACAGCACGTGACGGTAACAATGGCAAACCAAAGGCAGGTGGCCGGAGAATCTGACGTTGCAAAAATGAAGGCAACTACATGGCATTCAGGGCAATTTTTGGGCTGGGAAACGGTACATGCCCCGCGGTCCCTAGCACCCCAACCAATTGAGTCATGAGCATGCGCGGCGCGGCGAAACACCCGGCACCAACGAGCTAACATCGAAAGTCACATTCAGATCGATACATTCAGCTCGGCTTGCTTACAGGCGGGTCCACATGATGGGCTTATGTCGATCCTGAGTCAGAAATACATAAATGGGGCATCAATGATAGAGAGAAAACACGACATGCATTGGAGAGACGAAACGCAGAGCAGGTAAACGTCAGCGGCATGGGCGTGACGGCGGTGAGCACTGAGCACCTAT
The DNA here is from genome assembly GCF_019059575.1 of Amphibalanus amphitrite. Taxonomy (NCBI): domain Eukaryota; kingdom Metazoa; phylum Arthropoda; class Thecostraca; order Balanomorpha; family Balanidae; genus Amphibalanus; species Amphibalanus amphitrite. Next base: position 43,205 of record NW_024883342.1, read on the forward strand.
ACCTTACACCGCATAGCATAGCGTGCCAGTGCCCACTGTTTGGGCGCTAGTCCAAGGTCACGGTACCAATCAATACAAACAGGTCACATAGTCGGCTGGGGCATAGTTCGAGGCTGAGTAGGGCACTGTCACCATTGGACACGGGCCCAACATCTCCAAAATGCATGGTTCCCCGTATCCCGGTGTGCCTGTAGGCATGCTGACTCATTGATGAGGGATAAGGATCAATTTTGTTGTAATGCCAACGAATATATTGACATGAGAGTTTGTGACAATGGCGTGCGATTACAGGGTTGTATACGACTCAATCAATAGCAATCAATTCAATCACGACAAATTTGGGAAACCAATCAAATCAATCAAGTCAGAGCAGTTTTCGGGAATTGATTCAATCGACTCAAACGCGACAATGAAAGGAATCAATCAACTCAATCAAACGACTCAAACCAAGATAAACATTAGGTTTTTTGCCCCACCAACTTGGAAAAGTGTCCATAGCAGTCTGGTGTACCTACCTACCTACCTACCTACCTACAGAAGAAACATAAAAATATTGTCATTTAAAATTATTAATTGCCATGCCATTCAAAGTTTCTATATAATAAGGAAGGATACCTACTACCTAGTGATGGACAGGTGGATCATGATATTGAGGTTCAATGGGTAGAATTGTAGCAGAAGATTCATTTAATGGGTGCAAAATAACCCAGTAGTTGACTCGCCCCTTAACCCAAATCACCACCTTTCACCTAAAAGTTGTCGATTTAATTTTGGCCATATTCCAACTCAATTTACACTAAATATCAGATAATGCAGTTGAAAGTTGGCTGCTCGGATTTTGGCAGTGTTTGTGATTTGGCCATTTACCCTACACCATGTCTATTTTAATGGATAATATGCATCAATAACATATTAACCATGGGGAAATAGAAATAAATATCTTACCTGCATGTGACGATTTCGGTTAGACAGAGACTGACGGGTAGCCTGAAAAATCTTTCCACACAATGTGCATTTGAGACGTGGGATGTTGTCAGATTGGGAAGGAAGAGATTTGAAGTATTTAGCGGTCCACGACTCTGGACGTGGCATGTCAATGTTAGGTACCTATGTGAAGAATTCAAAACATTTTATTGCAATACAATTTGAAACTGTTAGGACTGGGGGATAGGGATGAGGATTAAAAATATATTTAAAAGGAAATGGCGAGGACAGGGACTCTGGAACCACAGGATAAGTTAAGGACAAAGGAAGTAGGAACAAGGAAAATTAAAACGCGAAAACGGCACAGTGCGACTGCGAATCAAAGAAAACGTTTTGCCAATAAGTATGCTAAGCTTTTATAAATCCTTATTCTACGTCTTTTGATTTTCTGGTAAGATGACGTCATTGATTATCATGTAGTATGGTAGATCATCATAAAATAAATCGGTTGTGCAACACCAATTTCGTTTTAATTATTAGGCATTTCATTTAAAACCACTTAATAATATTCAGTAAAATATTTTAAGGAAAATGAAATATATTGAATATGTTATGCTTAGGCTCTCAGGAGAAAAGGATCAACAAACGTTCTGCTGCATATTAAACAATGCAGCAAATTAGCTATTAATTAGGTACGCAAACGTAATTAGCGAGACGAAAACGGCGCTTTTGTTTCAGTTATTTTTGTAGGGGTTTCAGATATTTATGAGTTCAGTGGGTTGTTTCTGAGGAGATGTGGAGATGTGAATTATTAATTAATCACACTTTATTAGTATATAGGGCCTTGCACTTTATCATCTGGATTTAAAAAAAAAGTTTCCTGCTGAGTGCAGAAAGGTAGGTAGGTGCATCGCCAGGTTCTATCACCAGGATTGGAGCAGTTATTGCAGTTGAAAGTCAAAGTTGGCTGTTCATGTATAGGCCCTGTTCTTTATTTGGCCCTCTACCCCATATTGCAGTTGTGATGACAAGCAGTTTTCAGTGTAGTTTTGTGATTTTTGATGTCATCAATTGGTGTCATTATTTTTCGGCAACTAAAACTTATTTGAACCTTCCATTCAAGCGACTCAATCATACAAGTCACTCTAATTTTCGGGAATCAAATCAGTCAACCAGTCGCTGAAGTCAAACGAGTCAGTCAACCAGTCATCTCGAAAAGTCAATCGACTCAATCCAATCAACTCAAAATACGCGTCGAAACAAATCAATCAATTCAATCGACTTGATTGGTATACAACCCTGCGTGCGAATGAATTTTTATTGATGGAAAAACATGCCTAATAATATCGACTGTCATGTCATTTTGTGTATATGATGACCTTACTTTACCTGACCTTGGTCATCGATAGCGAAATTCCGAGATAAACATTTTGTACCTATTGTTGCTCATATCAACTGATGAAAGTTTCAAGGCGATCGACCACTCGGTGTAGCTATGACGGGCACTGATTTTTTTTAGGCGTGGCCACTTGACGTGACCAGGTGACCTGACCTTGAGTGACCTTGGTCTGAAAATTTCACAGCATGTGCGGAAGAGATGTATGATGCGGTGACTGTCCGTGTGCCAAAAACCGGAGGAGTGTTCACCCCCCCCCCCCCTCCCCCAGCAGGGCCCGGATTATGTAGGTAATGTCAAAACATAAGTGCTGCCCTGATTCTGCTCTTGTGCTGTTATTTGTCAGCATGTTGGCACAATAAATTGTGATTTGTGAAGCATGCTTAGGAGTGTTCACTATCTTGCGCAATCATACACAGTACACACACGTGTGGCAAAGAGACAGAGAGCCCCTAAACGCTGGCGATAATGTCGCCGGACGTGCCTCAGGTCACGTGACGCTCGCTCTGGCGTCCGTGTTTGTATAATGCTCGCAGCGGCGGCGGCGGCCGATCGTGTTCCGCCGTGTTCCGGGAAGTAGGGGCCGACCGGCCCTATCAGTGCATGGAGGCCAGCTGTGCTCATCTCGCGACGACTGACGTCATTGGTTGTCCGACGCCATTGGTTGATGAATAACTGAGCTGCGGAGTGCGGCTAGCAAGCGCACCGCGACAAGTCACCGCAGTGAAAAGTATAAACAGCTGATACTGAACAGCTGATACAGCCCAGCGGGACGCCACGCAGTCGCAGTCGGGGCGTGTTATTGTGACCTCTCGCTGCAGTGTAGTGCTGAGAAGTGCTGTGTTTAGCCGTCTGCAGTCTGCTTCAATTGGATGTCGGTGAGCAGTAAAAAGTGAGAGCAGAATAAGTTCAATGAAGAGTTCTTTTGGGTGGTATTTGTGAATGCTGCACAAGCATCATCCGCTATCATCACCCTGATAATAGCTCAGAAGACATCATGGCCAATTCTGGCAACACGAGTGCTCTCTTTTACTCTGTTCCTGATACGGATCTGAACAGATTCTTTGGTTCGGGCAATCGTGACTCCAAGAGTGGGCTACCTTTACGTCCCTGCTCTCTGCTTCTGCGGTATCTGCTACCTGAACAGGAGATTGAACGGTACGTTCTGCACCGACGGGTTCCACTAGAAAGCATGGAGCACATGATCAATTCTCGTTCAGATGGACGTCACGTGGTCATCCACATTACGGGGTCGTCTGTAGAGGGACTTTCAGTGCCTCCGTACAGGGAACGGACACAACTTGGTGCGCCGGACGAAGTTCCTGGGCGTGCTAGAACATTATTTTACCAGGCTTCCGATGTTGATAGTATGTCTGAGGTTCGCTTTCTTCCAGTGGAGGTGCGACCGAGCTCTGGACAGCTGTACGTTGATGAACAGTGCGCCAGTCATGTGGGCTATGTTCGTGTGGTGCTTGACCAGCCAAAGGACACGTATGGCCTGTCATTTCCTGTAAGAGACATCTGCAAAGGTGTTGAGGAAAATGACAAAGTTGTTTACTACTTGTCCAACAACGAGTTCACAAAGCGTTTGGAGAAGCTGGCCAAAGATAGCTGTGGACATGCTGATCATGAAGTGAGCGCCTCAGGACCCGCTATTACACTCGAGCCGAAAAATAGCGGACAACGGGGCCTCGACTTGGTCCCTGACATCGATATCGTGACAGCTCTCCCGCTGCTGGGGCACCCTCCATCATTTTGTCAATGGCTTGAAAGGGTGTCGCAGCGAGATCTGTACTGGCCCAGTCATGAGACTGTCGACGACATCCGTCTTCATGGAAGATGCTTTGTGGTGACCACAGGACACGCCAGTAGTGAAGACAGAGACCTCGAATGCCGTCTGTCGTTCTCTGATCCAGAAAAGCGACTAGCGCAGACTATGACCCCCGCCCAGAGGAAGGTTTATTTGCTGGTCAAGCTACTACAGAAGTGCTATCTCAAAGTACCAAAGGTGTTGGTGACTTATCATCTCAAAACCCTTATGTTCTGGATCCTGGAAGCATCAGAGGCAGGGCAATGGACGGAGTACATGGTTTTCGAGCAAGTGCTCCGTTTTCTGGACAAAATCATCGAATGTTTGGAACAGCAAAACATCCCAAGTTACTTCTACCCAAAGAACAACCTCATCAGCCACGCAACACCGGAGCACGTTGCAGTGACTCTGGCAACTGTGCGACGCCTCCGCGAGAACCCACTGCACTACCTGTATGGCGTTGATGAGCGAGTCTGGATGGGGTTTTCAACACTGGTGCCTCTGCCGTCTCTGTATCGTCCCGCACTGAACGCGATAGGTGATGACAGCGAGGATTTCCGCATGAAAATGGCAAACGGTCTGATGCAGCATGCGAAGCGCGGCACCATGCGGGACATATTGTGGCCGTTGCGCTGTGCAGACCTCATGCGCGACACATTCGGCCTTCTGCAAGATGTGACGTCCACACAGCTTGGCGACGAAGCCCGTACAACCGAAGGATCCGCAGTCTGGTCAGCTAGCGACTGGCTAGTTCTTGCTACCCTTGCTGTATTCGCCGCAGTGCAGCAAGAAGAGATCAGCTGGGTTCAGAAAGTGGCACGCTACAAACTACTCAGCGAAAACATGAGTTCCAAGGGTAACAATCCTTTCGTTGAGGCCACTGACACGCTACTTCCCGACAGACCACATGCTGCCTTCATGATCAAAATGTTTCTTGCTGCTGAAAGTGGAAACTACTCACCGCTTGACCCTTGTGCTACTCTGAAGTACTATCTGATGGTAGAAAAGGAAAAGCGGGAGTCCCTGTCAAACCAAGCCTTGAAGCGGCTCAGCCACCAATCAGTGTTGCAATCTAGCACAGCAAAGGAGCAAAGAGCTGCGTTTGGAGCCGGACAAGAGCGCGAACCTTGTGCCCACAATGTCTGCGAAAGCAGCGCAATGCACTCATCCAACTGTCATGAAGCTCTTAACGAAACCGAAAGTCCCTCCACAAGTTCCACTCAACGAGCAAATCTTGGTGGAGCAAGGCCAAAAGATCAGCGAGCGCTGACGCCAGAAGAACCACCTCCGTCGTCACCTGACTTGCCGTCACTGATAACCAGAGTGGTTATGCCGCGTGCAGAGCTCCAGAACTCGGCAGCCGCTGCAGCGTCGCCACCTGGCACTCCATCGTCACCTGTGTCACCGACGATGGACCGGATGGCGGGAAACCTGCAGTTTCGAGAAACCTACGGCTGGTGCCCGCAGCTGATCGTCGAACTGCACGTGGTCATTCTGAACATCATCGGGTACCTGTTGCGCCGCCAACCCAGACTGGCATGCCGCTGTGCCTTCTGGGTACACCAACTGACGACCAACTTTGGAGGATGGGGTCCAGAGGTCGCTCCCAATGTGCCTCTTTCTGCTGTGCCGCTGTTCCTCGACGTCCTGCCACCGTCTTCGGCTGCCTTGCTGCGCAGACCCTGCGCCAAAGCAGCGCTGCTGCCGCTCTCAGCCATGCTGGTGTTCGCGACAGTGACACGGATCGACGAGCGATTTCGCCAGCAGCTGAAACAGGTTCAGATGACGGACGAAACCCTGGCTAGGTTCTTTGATGTGGAGTTGAAGAATAACACCGATTGCTGCGGTAGCTGTGATGACGTGGAGTGGACCAGTGTTGTGTTGAAGCTGTGTCTGCGGGAGATGTTGGGGCAAGACGTGCAGGACTGTTTGCGTGAAATTGGAGCAGTAGGTGGAAGTGATAAGGGTAAGATGGCGAGACAAATTTTGACGAGATACGATTTATAGAACTGAGAACATGACCACCACACAATCGACAAGTACGAAACGTGAGCGAATGGTGGTATTTCCGAGGTATAAGGCGCTTCAAGGCTCCGAGGTATTTATGTTGATCTGATTACCAACCATATACCGAAATAAGTTTCGTCTGCATTGCCAACTTTATGTTGCGTTGATAATTGCACTTGAGCTCAGTCCGACGTACTGCTTTTTTCTGTTTAATCATCGTTCTTGACAGAAATTTGTTCATGGCCCGCAGTCCGTTTACCTAAAGGATCGCATCTATGCCTTTGATTTTTGAAGCGGTGCTTACTCTCCTGGCAGGGACTGTTATGTTAAATAACGCAAGTAGACCTTATGATGTATTGTATGCCTTATATGTATGTGAGGTTACAAAACCGCGTGCCTAAATCTATGGAAGCATCTACGAGTATATTCAATGGCTCCTGCCTCTTTTCCTTGGTTTCAAGACGTGATTCGTCATTATAGGTAGTCTTCTCCATCGCACTTCGCAGGAAAGGTAAGCAAGTAGGCACGGTTGGAGAATTTGAAAGTGCTCGAACCCTCTCGCACTGCCAAAAAATCCTTGAAATTGGATATTTCACATAAAATGGTGATTATGGATGAATCAGTGCAAGTGCAATATATAATGAAAGTCAAAGTGTCTACCTACATTAACCCGCGCACCGACGGGGGGGCGGATATCCACCCCACCCCCTGAGGTTTTTCGCGGATAGCGGGAAAACCGCGGCGCGTAGCGCCGCGAAATTTGGTATGACTATTCTCTCATCAATTTTACACATGGTGTGCAAGTTTGAACCTCCTAACCTTTAAGGTCAGGTCACCAGGTCACTTTGAATGACCCAACCTCAAGTCACTTTTTTGCAACTTTGTCACCGTGCCAGAGCTACAGTAGATGTCGGAGGCCTTTGAAAGTCGCAGGATGTTATTAGATCATTAGCAGCTACAATTTGTTTATCTCGGAATTTTGATATCGGTGACCTAAGGTCAGGTCAATTTCGCGACCTCCCCATTATAAGTCAATGGGGGAAAAATCAACTCCCTGTTTTCACCACTAAAACGGGTCGGAATGGCCCCATATACCATACATGACTTCATATACGATCAACCTTCACTACTTTGAGGTCTGTTTTGCTGTTGGGCAGCTGTAAGGTCATGTGACGTCATCAAAGGTCACCAAAGGTTTTTTGCCAATAACTCCGTACAGGAACAAGCTACAGCCACGCGGATGGTCTCATTGTGTTCAGCTCGTCAAGACGCATCGAATGATATACATGATGACCTCGAGGTCACGTGACCTCAGGTCAACCTTTGACCTTGACCTTTCGAGGTCAACATATATATCATTCGATGCGGATTGACGAGAGGATCACGATGATGCCCATAGTTTGTTCCTATCTTGACTATGTCGAAAGTTATTCGAGAAAAACTCTCCATTTCTAGCGCCGCCATTTTGACTTTTTCGACCCCTGTGACGTCATCTTTGACCTGACCTGAAAATGACCTTAGTAAAAATTGTAGACCTTGTCCGTGCGTATCCGATGCCGTTTACCGCTTGTCGCTATCTTGCTTCGTTCTCGAGATCTCAGGGGGGGGGGTCATCCGCCCCCCCCCCCGTCGTTGCGAAGTTGGCGCAGACCCCCGTCGGTGCGCGGGTTAAGTGAAACACGGCTATCAGGACAGAAAAGCCGCTGAGCTCGCGTGTCTATTTAACCCTCGCCCGCACATGGGGGGGGGGGGTGGTTGCCACCCCCCCAGGTAGTCTTTCTGCTCTGCACTCAACATTTTTAGAGCTAGAAGGCTGATTTTTCGTATAGCTGCTCCTCTATCCTTTCTTGATGTCCACTGAAAATTTCAAGTTTCTGTGGTTTTTGGTTTCGGAGATATGACCTTGTTTTTCAGGTCATGTCATGACCCAAATGGCCAATTCTCAACATTTTGCGTTGGCTATGGGCCTTGTGAGCTTTTGACACCCTGATTTCGGCCTTTTTTGCCAGTCTTACCTCCCACCTATCATGGAACATGTTGTTCGACGATGTACAGATGTCAAGGTCAGGGTCAAGGTCAACCTAGGTCATCTAAGATAATTGCGTTTTAGGCAAGCTGAATTTACTTTTTGTGAAGTTTTTTTGACTGCATTTTTGGTAAAAGCTTCTCAGATCATGATTTCATGTAATATGGACACATAAACAACCGTTGCACATATCAGTATACACACAGTCACACACAGACACACAAACACATATAATTGACCTTGACCTAACTTGACCTGAGATGACCTCAGCAGCAAAAACCTGGTCGGGTAGTGTGACAAAGAGGCTCTAGCTGGCTTGGCACCAGAAAACGGCATCGTTATCGGTAGGTATATGATAAGCAGCGCAATTGATTTCCAACGGTGACCCAAAACAGCAATATTTTTTAGTTTGACCTGACCTGGAAGGTCAATGACTGACCTGAGAAGGTAAAACTGGGTACCATTGGATTCGTCTCTTCCCAAAGAATCTTTTTGGTCTTTACCGCTAAGCTCTATCTCCAACAGGAACGAAATGGCGCGGGGGGGTGGCAACCACCCCCCCCCCCATGTGCGTTCTAGGATGGGAAAATGGCATGTGCGGGCGAGGGTTAAGTTCGTTAGAATTTACGGCACCGCCTGGACATTGCTAAAAAGCTGCCTCGTCACATTGTTCAGAATGTTCCACTCATGAGCCCATGGAGATTTATGATACGACCCGGCACCCGTTCGCAGTATGTACATTGTACATACAGTAACAGCAGGCGAATGACATATCGCACCCGTCGCCGAGCCGAGTTGCGCCGCCCGGAACGGGGTCTTCACTTCAAACACCTGCCCTAAAGCGTAAGCCGAACGGAACGAAATCCTTTGTTTTACAGCAAATGTCAAACACTTGGCTTTCCAACGATGGGTAACTTTGCTCTGCTGAATGTTAGCATAGGTATCGCACTGAAAACAAAATTACCCATGGGTGATGAGTAAACTCATGAACCGGCGGTAATTTTAAACAACCTATTTGACTGCTCGAGGCGCCGGTAATGTAACTAGGCCTGCACCGGTCATTCCACCTCTCAATTGTGCGTTAACTCATGTCTCTTCACTCGTGTATTATGAGTTAACCGATTGTGAAAAACTCATGTACTCTTGGTAACTCATTTTGATTACTCATGATATGCGAGTATAGGCTTACTCATATTACACCGTTAATGAAGACACCACACGTTTGACTACATGAGGCGCTAGTAAATGTTACTAGCCCTGTAGCGGTCACATCACCAATGAGTTGCGGGTTAACTCTCGTTCCCTCACTCATACCACATGAGTTTACCGTTTGTGACGAATTCAAGCATTGCTAGTAACTCATGCCATGAAACGATTGATACGCGAGTTAAATGTAACTCATAACATGATGGTCAAGTGAACACACCTATTAGATCGCTCTGCCGCCGGTTTTTCCACTCTGTCGACTCATCCCCTGGCGGTCAGCCTCACCCATGAGATGAGAGTCATAACATTAAAACATAAGGTTTATTAAAACAATGCATAGCATGCAGATAAACCACGACTATTACATCATTCATCATATGAACAAGGGTGATGAACACAGCACGACGCTCATGCCCTTCCAGACATGAACTTGGCCTACACGCATGAAAAGGCGTTAACGCCATTTCTTTGCAAAACTATACCCGGCAGAAACATGCAAACACAAAAAGAGACAGAAAGTCCCTAAAGTGCTGCCTCATGTCCCTCCCCGTGCACTCCTAAACGCAGCCGGTCATCGCCGCCCACTGCTTTGGGGGCGGCGACACATCGGTCTTCAGGATCACGGCACACATCAGGTAGCCGGCCAGACGGATGGCTGGGCGGTTGAACGACTGCGCAAACACTGTGAACGCGGCCCCCCACGTCAGCAGCTTGTTCACCTTTGCCGTTAGCTCCTTAAACTGCACTGCTGGCACGCCCTCTATGGCGTGGAAGTCGTCCGCCACATGAGGCCGTGGCTGCGGCGCCGATGTGAACACAACTTGGTGCTCTTTAGCACGGTGCAGAGAAGATGGTCGATCGCATCGTCTGCGACGGAAAAATTTACCTTCAGAAATCAAGGCCACGAACTGCAAACTTTAATTTGGTACAGTATGCCTCTCGCAATTTTAACCCACGTCTAATTTGGCCAAATCTGCACCTAATCTCTTTTACAGCAAATATCTGTATTTTATGAATTTATTTCAGTGTTTTCATCGATGATACTCTCTGATGATATGGTAAAGCAGGCATATAAGCAATTAGTGCAACCACACTTAACATGAAAATGGCACCCGTGATCCCGTTTTATGCCCCTGATGACATCTCAGGTCACGAATGGTATCTGACAGTTTTTCGCGAAGAACTTTTGATAGAGGCATAGAACGATGAAAACACCTTCGTTGTGTTCATCTCGACGAACGGATCAACTGATGTGCAACCTGACCTTTATCGGTCAGGTTCGCTACTGAGAACTACCTACCTTGAACTACCTTGAACTACCTTGAACTGAGGTCAAATTTTTAAGTTAACCTTTCAAGGTCACATAATAGTTTATTCAATGCGTCTTGCCGAGAGAAACACGATTCCGGTAAAAGAAAGCACGTGAAAGGCTTAAGTCAAAAGTTTTTGCTGAAAAACTTTCAGAAAAAAATATATCTATTTTGGCAGTTTTTACCCCTCCCCCGCATGCAAAACCACTGACGGCAGGTCAAATCTGAGAGAATTAATCAGAAAGAGCGTTAATGGGCTATCAAAGGCGCTTTTATGTGGTTTTGTAGCTCTATTAGTTTCCGAGCTATGCGTTGATCTGATCAAAATTTGAATGTTGTCAAAAATTGAAAATTATCAAAATTTAACCTGGAAATCGGTGAACTTTTGCATTCAATGACCTCTTGTGACCTGACCTTTGACCTGACCAAAAAAGTGACCGAAATAATTTCTTCCTTATTTTTGACGTCCTTTCGAGCGCCGCCTTCGCCGTATCGCTACATGGCCCAGGAGCTAAGTTAAAAGGGGGGTTCAAACGTTTCCTCCCCCCCCCCCCAGCAGGGCCTGGAAATCCAGGAACTCCCGCGGGGTGCGGGTTAGAAGATGCTTGTGAGCATAACATTAAAATATGTTTAGAGTAAATAGTGCTCGCATATATTACTTTCAAATTGACGATAAAAATGTGTTAATCACACTCAATGCCTATAGGTATTGAGTATCCACTGTAGTTTACTACAGTGGATATAACGATGAACTTCTATGATCTCTTATAAGAAGCACGAATAAAATTTTACATTTTTCTACTCTTTTTTAAATACTTTCCGTGTAAGTGTATACGAGTATATCAAACTGTTAAAGGGACTATCCCACCTTCTAAAATGTTGTTAAAACCAGTTAAATTGTGCCCGACTTTATAGATTGGATGACCAGGAACACGGTTCTGGCATTTATTTTTCATTAAACATCTTAGGCTTCCCATATTCCAAACACAAACTTTCAAATATGTGACGTCACAGCCCAAAATTACCTCCTTCCCCAGGCCACATTACTGTCATAAAGCTGATTCTTTTTACTCTGTAGGCACCACAACAAAGTTCAGACCAAGTTTTAAGCGATTTTTCAACGAACAAACCCATTTAAATCAGAATGACTAAACGAGGTGACGTCACACTAACGGTCGCTCCATGTTGAAGATAGGGCCTTGTACAAGGCCCATTTTCAAATGAAGGGAACGAATTTCTTCAACACCAAGAGGCCGCGGGGGTTACAACCTAGATAGACAGTGGTTTCTGAACCTCGCCGCAAACTTGGCTATCTCAACTCAAACCCCATGTTAACCCTCGCATGTGTAGGGGGGGGGTCGGATGGACCCCCCCCCATGGTTTTTCGCGAATAACTCGCGTAAAAAGCGGCCGATCGCGACGAAACTTTCAGTACCCTCGCATTGATCAATTTGACACCTACCCTGAAAATTTCATGACCCTGACCCAAATGACCTTTGACCTGTGACCTCTTTTCCGAGACCATGTTTGGCCGGAATCGCGATTCGGCGTACGTCGGCTCGCATTAGCCGCGCGTTTGCAAGCTTTTCGTGGTTTCAAACGTTCAAACATGTGATTTGATGTTGCTCCCATGCATTAGGGCGGGTGTCAAGGTCACCTGAAGGTCAGGTCAGGTCATTGACCTTTGGTGACCTCGGGTGACCTCGGTTCACTTTTTCGAGTTTTACATGTTTCTAGGCTAGTTTTTGGAGCTGAATTCGAATTTAGCAACCATTTGAACATTTACGAAGTAGTTTTGGTGCCTTCGTAACATGTTACGAAGCTGTCAGAGGCGGTTGACACGTACTACGAATACCCGTCACGACGCCTACTGATTGACCTGACCTGACCTGACCCGACCTGGTCTAAATGCTTAAAGACATCATCTGTGATCAAAACTAATACGATATTCGTGATCAGCACCCCGAAAAACCCATTAGCAGCCACACTTTACGACTTTCTAATAGGTCCCGATTTTCCCGGCTTTGGGTCATTGACCTGACCTGGAAGGTCAACCAATGACCTAGGACCTTAAAATTGGGTATCATCGGCTTCCTCTCGTCACGGGCAACACGCTCGTTTTTCCGCGAAGCTCTAGCTCGATCAGGGGCCAAACGGCAAGGGGGGGTTCCAACCGACCCCCCCCCCTATTGGACCCCCCCCCCCTACACATTAGAAGCTGGAAAACGCCGCACACATGCGAGGGTTAAAGGTGGGATAGTCCCTTTAATAGGACGTTCATAAATACATGAGCTTTTGGTACCTATTCGGTTACGGTTCCAACATTTCCGGGTAAAATGTTGTTAACTTACCATCTGTGAGGCATCCAGCTGCTCTTTCACCTTCGCCATTGGCCACAATCGGGGTCATGGCTTCCCGGGAGAGTTCCAACTCGTTGGTGTCCTGCAAGTCGGCATTTTTTATCCGACTCAGCTCTTTCCAGACCTGAAAACAAAGGATTAATGACGCATGCTGAAGGACGACTATACTAGTAAGACGCCATCAATATTCGCATGGCCGGCTTAAATTCTTCTACTTCTTACTGCAGCGTCTGAAAATTAACTGCCAATCCAGTTCCGTTATCGGTGGTCATGCAAATGCGATGTCACACAAGCACATCTGTTTTACAGTAGCATTAGTAACTCTCGCAATCCCTACCGTGCGGCGGACATGACTCTGGGGTTATGCATGCATTGTCGGTATAAGTACAGACTTGTGCCTCAGCCAAAAATCAAGATCCAAGATCCGCAAGATCCCATGCAATGCCAGGATTTCAGAATACTGGATCTCCTTGATCTCATTGAAAAATATAATATAATTTTAGGATCCAAGATCCCCTGGATCGCACGTATAAATAACGCTTTAGGATTCCGGACCCCACGCGAGAACGAAATGCCAGAGTTCAAATTTCCTGGATCCAACGTAAATGTCATGTCTGTAGACATAAAATTAAGCGTTAAGTTTGAACTTTAGGGCCAGCGAAGCAGGTTGTGCACAAAGACTTCTTAAACAACCTTGTACGCCTCGCTAATGCAAAGCATTTTGAAATTTAGCAAGAAAAATGTGTTCTCAGAGACTAAATGTAGGATACAAGATCCCCAGAATCAATCCACAGAGCAAAAATGTAAGATTCAAGATCGCCGGTATTCATCGACGAAAGAAACATGTTGGATCAAGGACCAGCAGGGTCTCCAAAAAGTATTGATGAATTTATAACCAGTAAAACGCCTTTTGGGCGAAGAACGAGCGAGCGAGATAGTGAGCCCTGCACGTGCGGAAAGGCGAGAGGGTACTTCCAACGGGCTTGTGCAAAGCACCCTTCTAACCGGTTGCTAGCGGTGTGCCAAATTTGAACGCAATCGGCCCAGCCTTTCCTGAGATCTGGAAGCAGCATTCTGCACGTGCGCACGTGCAAACGGGGTCCAAACTGACTTTTGCACGGCACCCCACTAACTGGTCCCCAACCGTGTACCAAATTTGAGCGCAATCGGCCCAGCCGTTCTCGAGATCTGGAAACGCCCCCTGCACGTGCGCACGTGCAGTAGCACCCTAACCGCAACACATGGGAATGCATTGCCTGGTGGGTGCCTACCTGTATGCCAAGTTTCAGCGAAATCGCCCCAGTAATTACCGAGTTACTGAAATGGGAACAAATTTGGCACCTCTTATTGTTGTATTTTGCACGTGCAGTGGGGGTCACTCACATAGATGAAGAGTATCCGACCATTGGTAGAAGGGATGCAGCTACCCTACAAAAATTACCGCAAGTCAATCGCCCAAGCGGCTGCTGATATATGAGCCTCTCAAAATCACTACTCTTGCAAAACAGCTTGAACACCCTTGACTTTTCACGTGGCACGTGCCACGACGGTCACTGAGATGTATCAAAAGTAGTCAATTACGGGGTAGAAGGGATGGGGCTACCCAACAAAAAAGACCGCAGGCCAATCGGTCCAGCGGTTGCTGAGATATAAGCCGCTCAAAAGCGTTACAGGCCGGGCCGGGCCGGGCCGGGCCGGGCCGGGCCGCTCATACTGAGATTTTTCCGTTATATTGAAAAGACTCACTTCGCTCGCTGCGCTCGCTCGCTCGTAATCAGATAGAAGAATTGCGCTCTTGGATCCTGTGGATCGAATCATTTTCGGATATTGGCCCTAGTCTGTCGGTAACAAAGGCAGGGGAAACAAAATACACATGAGGGCGGGTGCAAAATAACTCAAGATGAGCTTCAGAAAGAAAACTGACTCTGAGAGCCGGTGAAGGCGCGTCTGCAGTTGCACGCACCAAACCACCTGACTCTGACTGCATAGGATCGCTAATTTACAACGCATCAGACCATGTACAATGATTCATGTTATCTATGACAATGTACATACTTTGTTTTCATTGACGACGGATGGTGGCCATCGGGATTTTCCTCTTGACGATGAGGTGTCGCCTCTCTGAGAAAGTGGCCTCCATGGCACCGTCCAGCTGAGGAGATGAGAACATCATGATAGAATCAATTCGACCATGCCTGGTATCTAGATCTCACTCTTGGGGGGTGCAGGGATGGGCTTTTAGAAGAAGCACTTGGGGTGCTCATTTTTAGAAGGATTCGGCCAAATGATTCAATTACAAGTCGTTTATTACAAAAATACTAGACGAACTACGAGGAAGATGAAAAACATGATGAAAAGCTGACCTAGCCTTACCTTATAACCTACTAACTAGACCTTACAACCTAAATAGGTACCTACAATCTACCAGCCTACATCTTACAACATACAACCTTCCACATGCCTACCACTCGAACTTCATTTGCACATATACCACCTATCCTCATGCGCGGATACAAGGGGGGGGGCCATGGGGGCCATGGCCCCCCCCCCCTTGGCCGATTTTTTTCAAAAATAAAATAAAAAGTTAAAAAGTTAAAAAGCTGAAAAGGGGGCCTCCTGAAAATAAAGTGGCCGAAATCCGATGAGTTTTTTTTTTAACCTACCCACTTAGTTATTTCTTAGAAGACTAGCTGAGAAGACTTCTTTGTTAGAAGATTGGTAAAGCTTTTCATAACTTGGAGGTCTCTTATACTCACAGAGATGACCACTTTTACAGGGCCTCCTAACCTGCACAGAGGGCCTCCAAGCCTGCACAGATGTTGAGATGTTGCCTGAACAGCTAGATAAGCTCAATAGACGCAGTTTTTTTTGGGGGGGGGGGCCAACAAGTGGGAAGATGGGGCCTCCAACAGGTGGGATTATGGGGGGGGGCCTCCTGGTTTCTAATGGCCCCTCCCTTGGAGATTTTCTGGATCCGCCCCTGCCTATCCTAACCTATAGATGTTTGCACCAGGGTTTGAGCATTAGGGGCTGGCAGAAATAGATGCTATAGGCAAAGGCTTAAAGAAAATACTTGATGTTTAATTATTCTGTTAGGCTTCACGCAGGCAAAGCTGCCCGTAGAATAACAGGTTAGGTTTCACTGTAGGGGCATGTTGAGCATGACTGATATGATATTCCACATTTTGATGGATATTATGAACCAAATAGTAAGAAAATTAACCTCACTCTCATTCTATCTAAAAGTAAATTCCGGATTCGAAATAAAACAAACTTTTTGAGAAGCTTTCGGCATTGCGCCATCATCAGCTCTCTAAGGAATTGAGAGCTGATGATGGCGCAATGCCGAAAGCTTCTCAAAAAGTTTGTTTTATTTCGAATCCGGAATTTACTTTTAGATAGAATGAGAGTGAGGTTAATTTTCTTACTATTTGTTACAATGTCTCTCAAGTTAGCGTTGAAACATATTCAAGATATTATGAACCCCTCAAAAAGGCTTTCATGTTATAGACAATACATAACTAGGAGGGTCAACGAACCCACAGGACAACCCAAGGTATCAGTAGTGTTGTGTGAGTGCACATGTAGGTACATTTTCAATGAAAATATGCATTTTGCACTTAAACATACCTACAGGCAATAAAATACGTAACATTTAACACTCACCAGTCGCTCCAGCCTCCAATTCACTGCGTCCGCCGCGTCCCGTGCTGCACTTCCGGCACAAACATGCAAGATGGCGTCATGGCGGTAATATTAACGCGTAAGGCTTGTGTAAAGCAGCTCATGGATAATTCACGGTTGATCATATTTACCGGCGCATCATTGGTTTCCTTAAGCTGCGTTTGACGAGTTAATGATTTCAAACTGGTTTTTGAACTCATTACTCACGAACAATGAGTTAGCAAGAATCCCTGTCCTCTTTTTCATGAGTTCTTAAACCCAAACGTTCAGTTTCACTAACTCACGGGTCGTGAGTACATTCCTTACTCGCCTTACATGAGTTTGCGAGACTCAACAGGGAGGTTTGATACCAATGTTTTGTGCGTCATGAGTCAGGCAACTCATAGGGAGAAGGTCATGCATTTGGGCAATTGAGTTTTCAAAACGAGTAAACTTTTACTCTTGAGTGTTAACGCTCCACGCATGAGTTACTCATCCAAATATACTCATGAATGGCGAGTCAAATATGAATTACTCTCCCCTCATGGGTAGATTTGTTTTCAGTGTAATTGTAGTCGCACCTATCTCTTCATTTTCATTGGATCATTCTGTTTGCTTGGGTTAAAAAAAAAAACTTATGATGATCCCATTTCAAAATGGAATCATGTCCATTGCTTACGCTGTATTACATTCATTTTGATATAATTATTGGATACATTGTAAAAAGACAAGTAACAAAATTAATTTACCTTTTCATGTCGTAGGTGTCACATGCCTACCTAAATGGAAGCTTGATTTTGTAGGTATATGGTATCCTTGTGTGAATAAGCACTACCTACTGTCTCGTAAACTTACCTCAAACTCTCTGCAAAACGGAGCTTATCGACGGCCTTCGGCTGCACGTTGAGGGTGCACTCTGTCGGCCATTGACTGAATGTAGGACATTCCAGATGTCGCTGCCGTCAGCGCTGTGACCTAGCCGTTCTCTACTGCCAGCAGTGTGCAACGTGCATGGATATATGTGGTGTGTAGTAAAAGGGCGGCGGAACACCGTTCCGTGCTTCTATCCTCAGGATACTGAAATCCTTCTCCTCCACGCCGCAACCCCCTTCCGGGCTGGACAGGCAACTTTATCTCATGCGGGCTGCTCCCTTGGAGCGGCACCGCTGCTCCCGAGGGAGCGTACCCCGTAGCCGGGTGCAGTGAGTGCCTTGGGGCTGGGTGGCCTGTCCTCTGGACGGGCTCAGCCCCGGCGACTCACTAGGGTGCCTGCCCAGACCAATGTCTCCCCCTATATCCTATCATCCTCCCGGCTCTGAAATGGTCTCATTGGACCGAAAGAGCCTAACCCAACAAAACAAACAAACAAACAAAAGGGCTGCGGAGTCAATGAATTCTCCGCGAATCCGACTCCGACTCTGATTCCACTGCCCATAATCTACTCTGACTCCGACTCCTGGCAGAACTGTCGACTCGGACCGACTCCAACTCGGACTCCGACTCCGACTCCGACTCCGCAGCCCTGAATAAGTGTGATGCGTATGGCGATTGGCAGTACCTATTTAACTGTCCCCATGAAGGGCGGTAGTTGATTGACAGATTTGTTTTCCTAGGGCCCTAAAATAGCTTAAAAAATGATACAAGAGCAAGTGGCGTCCACTAAACAAAACAAAAAATCAAAAATCTCTCCAAAATTTGATTATTTTCCGCTATAACGTTTATATGATGTTCATCGATGTAATATCACTGGATTCTTACTTCTTTTAACCCGCGCCCCGCTGGGGGGGGGGGGGGGGCAGATTCTGCTCCCACTTCCCGTTTTTCGCCGATAACTTCTAAACGCGTTACGCTTGCAGCGACGTCAAACTTTCCGTACCTTATCATACATCAATTTAACACGTTCTCTGAAAATTGGAGCCAGATTGGTCGAAACATTCTTAAGAAAATCACATTTAAGTGACGTCATGTCACGCCATTTTTGCCTCAAGAACGGCAAAACTTCAAACGCCGCTAACATCTTCATTTTTAAAGGAATCAAGACGTAACAAAAAGGTTATACGTGATTCTACTTTTTCTATCAAATGGCTATCTCGGTTTTTAAAATATTTTGGATTTTTGCCCAATGAACTTTTTTGGGAAAATGATTATAGAATCCGAAATTTTGAGTGTATCGAAAAAACAGAATATATGTCAGAGAAGTGTTCTACGTGCACCTTCATACAAATTTTTAGAAGAATCACTTAAAAATTGTGGGAGTTATTCAAGCTTTTATGACGTCACGACACACGAAATGTTTGAAAAATGAATTTTTCAGACGTTTAAGACCTCGTACGGAAACAAAAATAGCACCACTCCACTCGCCGTGAAAAACTGCATCAGATAGACACCTTTTTAGGCCTTAACAACCAACTTCAAAATTTGACCTCATTTGACTTGACTTTGACCTGGCCTCGACCTGAAATTCATCCAGATGTGATCTGTATCACTTATTGAGTGTGCCTATTGAATTTTATGAATAAAATGACCCATAAAACATGCGTCGCACATGCACTTTTCTATATTTCTTTTTGCTGACCTGACCTGACCTTGACCTTGACCTTTGCATGATATTGTATGCAACGAATATTTTCTTGGTAGCCTAAGAACATGCTTTGGGAAATAAGTCTTAGTCCATTCTTCGGCAACTACGGTGCAAGGCCAATACTGTAAAAACTTGCATTTTGTTCCCTTGACTGACCTTGACCTGACCTCTGACCTACTTAAGCAAAAAAATCGGCTCTTAAGATCCGCCTTGTTGAGAGCTTTCGATTGCCGTTTTCCCTGTCTTTCTACGACCATCGGTTCGGAGGTAAGATAGGGGGACAGGGGGTAATCTGCCCCCCCCCCCCCTCAGCAGGGCGCGTATGGCTGAATAGCCCAGCGGGGCGCGGGTTAGCTTGCATGCATTTTTGTACTAAAAAGGAAAATTATAAAACTGTCACATTCAAAGTCATTTGTATTGGTATAATTAAAAAAAAACGTTACCAATAAATTGTGCGTAATGTTACGTTCAACTGGCGCTTTAACTACCCTCATATGCATATGTTACAGGCAATGTGTGGAATCAGGCATTCTATAGAATGCCTAGGCATTCTATAGAATGCCTGACCGACCAGGCATTCTATAGAATCCCTAGGTATTCTATAGAATGCCTGACCCACCAGGGATTCTATAGAATCCCTAGGCATTCTAAAGAATGCCTGATTTTCAGGCATTCTATAGAATGCCTAGGAAATACACGAATCTTTCCAACATATAAGTGTATGTTGTATAAGATTATGAGCACAGACCGACATGTAACATTATTATTTTCTGCCAGGCTACCTTGCGTTCAGCTATTTATGTTCATTCAGTCAAATGTTCATTCAGTCAAATTTTCCGGTCAGGTATTCAATCTGACCTTATTAGGTCAAATTGTATCAGGATTTCATTCTGAGAGTACAGAGTATTTATCTTAACGCTAGAAAGACGATGGTGGTAATGTCAATATCGGAAACACCTTTGGTAAAAAATTACACAGAAAAAATTGACAAATCGTCCATTTTTGGAGGTGTTTGCCTTCTAAGGAATTGATTTAAGGTCAAACTGGAGAAAACGGGTACGAGCCAAAAATGGACAAAAATTGGGCTGACCTAAAAAATGGCTTAGCTATTTGTTTTAGAAATGGCACCCTTTCGAACATTGCCAAAGAAGAACTGAAGTAAAATTTCATAATTTTGAGTCTTTGACGACCTTTCGAATACCGCATGGCCCAGAAGTCAAGCTGGAAGGGGACATCGAACAACACCTAATCCGGCTCTTGTTACGGCCGGGCCACCGCCCGGGCGTGGAATAATGAACCATTTATTCAGGTTATTCCCTGACATTACGGTGTAGGTTGAGCTGTCCATGTATGTATATTGAGAGTCGTTACACGAAGTGCTTATGACGACATAAAATGTGACCTTTGGTGTATTTTTCACCTTCATTTCTAACATCAGAACAAAGCCATCGTCATTCGCAATCACTTTCGATTCAAGCCTACGGTCCACCCTCCCAGCCAACACTCTTCTAATGCAGCTTCGTATCTGTAGCAGCATAATCCTCCGAGGGTAACCGTTTAAGCGACTGGTTGGCCTGTGACTCTCCCGCGTGCCTTGCGCCGTGGCTCTCCCGTGCCAACGGAATTGGATCAGCTGCTGCTTGCGGCGCACCATTTGGTGGTCGGCATAGCCCAATACCTCCCTCGCTTCCTCTCAGCTCATTGCCCTGAAATGGTGTGAGGTGACGACCGGCCTAGGCCAACAATGAAAATTAGGTAAACAAATAGCATTACTGCCACTGACCCCTAATTTTCGAAATTTGTTTCGGACAATCAAAATACTTAGGCATTCTATAGAATGCCTGGGAGCTTAAGCCAGGCATTCTATAGAATGCCTAAGCAGTCAGGGATTCTATAGAATACCTAGGGATTCTATAGAATGCCTGGTCGGTCAGGCATTCTATAGAATGCCTAGGCATTCTATAGAATGCCTGATTCCACACATTGCCTGTAACACATATTGCATACCCTTTGGGTCCTATATGATTGAGTCGTTTGTGGAATGCCTTGGTGGAAAGCCTTTGGTGGAATGCATCTCAACTCTGTATGTTACGCACTTCAGATAAAGAGCATTTTGAAGCAGAAAAAAAAAATCATCAAGGTTAGCTTAGGAGCCTCAGAATGTAAACTAAAATTATTTACAATCTGTTCTGGGTTGCTGCTAGTTGTATGTCACTAAAGGGCGCTGATAAAAACATCTCGCTCACCTCACCCAGCTGCAGCACGTAAAATACCACTGCAGCAGCAGCACCATATATCGGTGCTTCGACCTCCAGCCCTCCAGAGGGCGCCGTTTACTTCTGTGCCGGGGTGTGTGCCGCCAATTTACTGGTGCCGCTTGGTTCGGGGGTGTGTTCGGGGGCCCGTTCAGCGCCGTGTCTGGAGCCAGAGGTGATCGGCAGGGGTCTGACCAGCTGCAGTCGTAGCAGTAAACGTCTGTGCTCCCTGGGCTGTGCACATGTGGGGGCACCGGGGAGCGACCAGTGGGAGCCCGCAGTGACATTCGGTACGGAGATACGGTGACATCAAGACGGCGACACGCGCAGCTCTGGAGACAGGAAGACACCTGAAACGGGAGCGAGTGCTTTACAGGTTACCGCACCGAAATCGCCGCAGAAATGGACGAACTCGGTAGGTGCTTCTTTCCAGCATTGGGATCAAGATTACGGGTAGTTCATTTTTCACTGATTTCAAAATTTATTCAGCTGTTTGATGGCAGTCCTCGCGGTGAATTATTTCTGCTGTTGGTTTGAGGTGTAGTGTATTTGTGTTTATTATACGTTCTAAAGCTCTTCAGCGAAAAGGGAACGAATGCTCTTAGCAAAAGTTGCATGAGTTTGAGTAGGTATATGTCTGTAGTTTGAGTGAATTGAAACAATCAACTGGCCAAAGGCATTCAGATGACTGAACTTATTTCCAATATAGTTATTTAGCAAATTTTAAGGCGGTGCGATATTCGCACTAGCGGTACGGATCTAGAATGTATAACAATTCCAAGAATTCATTCCAATGACAAGTGCTAGGCTATCTATATTACTATTTAAACAGGATCCATCTGTCTGTTTGTTTGTCTGTCCGCCACGCCGTGTAGTGGGCTCAATTTAGCCGGCCTACAGGGCACACTGAAAACAGTTTAACCCAGGGCCGGCGAGTAAACCGGTGTTTCGCGGGTACCCCTATCCGCAACCATTTTTAACCACCCTCCCAGGAGTACAGTAAGGTCCCATTGCAGCGTAGCCGTATCTGCCTCAGCGGTTATATCCGCTCAGAGCAGGTATGACTAAAAGGGGTTACCCTCCACGCCTACCCTTCGCCGACCAAGTCACGAGGACAAAAAAAAAACTCCCACGCCTGACCATATTTGAGGGATATTATCTATATTATGACAACCTCATACCTAGAAAACATCGGTGAGAAAGTTTCACGTTGGTGGGAACGGTCCAATCGAATTCCCATAGAAAATTCGGCATGACCCAGTCACAGGTAGTCGTACAGACCACCCGAGATCAAGAAGATGTGTCGCCGCTGCTTTCGTGACCTATATAAGAATCAAAATGGTCTCACTTGGTAGTTTCGGAAGAAAAAGCGTTGCCAATCGTCCCGTGATGAATATTGCAGAGGTTTTAAAGATGCACCCTAACAATTGTACTTTCGCCCCCACTTGAAACCGCCAAACAATGTGCCAACATATCATTGGTGCAAAAAAAAGTTAAAAAATTGCTGTAATTCAAAACTGTATGAGACAACGCCATCTAGTTGTGCCAGTAGATCCAACTCCTTCAGGGCAGGTTATGTAAGTAGATCCAACTCCTTCAGGGCAGGTTATGTAAAGGTTCGCCATCCACGGATACGCGTTTACGATATCTCGAGTAGTTCCAACTCTTTCAGTGAGGGCTATGCCAATGACTCGACACCCGCGGGGACAATATCCGGTGCTGAGTAGCTACCTTACTGCAGACTGTGGGTACGGTGCATATTTACGAGTAATAAGGCAGGCAAGTCTGCTTACCCTCTAGCTAGAATCTGGACATGGCGAGTTAATACACATATACCACCCGCAGAGCAACGCTTAATTCGCCAGCTTCGGGTAAAATTGTTTTCAGTGCAGACGGTATATCGTAGGGGGTTGAAATTTGCACACCTTCTAGGTGACAGAGCGGGTCAGCGCCTTTTCTAGGTTCCGACTCGCTGGGGTGCACGGTTCGCGCGTGGGGCGCGCCGGAAGAACGCCACTGAAATTTTGATCGGTTCTTATATCTTCATTGAGAGCCGGGGTCGAAGAACTTTGTGGACTAAATGCATGCCGATCGGCGACGGGTGCCTCGCATTGGCGGATCGGCAAGTTTTTTAATTTGAATAAAAAGTGGCGAGAGAATGTGAAGATTTTCGTTGAATGGCAACAGTTTGTGATACGAGTTTACAAATGCACCGCGTTTGCCGCAATGCGTCACATTGGTCACAGGGCGTCATTTTTGCCGCAAATCGCACAGTTTTGTCAAATATGGTCCGATATGGGTGCAATTTGGTGCCAGGATGCATGCTCAAACAACAGGTAGAGATGCGCCACATTTGCCGCAATGCGCCACATTTGCCACAAAGCGCCATTTCCGACAAAATCGAGTAAGGGCAATGGAATGGCACGAATTATTCTGTGACCTTACATGACCCAGCGGTGTTGGTAGGGGTAGGGGTAGGGGGTAGTGGTAGGGGTAGTGGTAGGGGTAGTGTAGTGGTAGGGGTAGGGGTAGGGGTAGTGGTAGGAGTAGTAGTAGGGGTAGGGGTAGTGGTAGGGGTAGGAGTATGGGTAGTAGTAGTGGTAGGGGTAGATGTAGTGGTAGGGGTAGTGGTAGGGGTAGTGGTAGGTGTAGTGGTAGGGGTAGGGGTAGGGGTAGGGGTAGTGATAGGGTAGGGGTAGTGGTAGGGGTAGTGGTAGGGGTAGGGGTAGGGGTGGAGGCAAAAGCAGAACAAACAGTGGCCCGGGCTGATCCCAGCGGACGAGAGGTGACCTATGTGACCTGGCCTGGCCCAAAGTGACCGGGGCTGACCCCATTTGACCCGTCTTGACCCTGTATCACCCAAATTTCATCCAACAACGCCCTCAGAACAGTTCTTTTTTAAATTCTCTTCACATTTCCGTCCATATCTATGCTTCTAGACGACACATCGACATGAATCAAACACCATTCGAAAGCAAATTGGCTGGTGCCGTATTTTTTTCTACCACGCAGCAAAGCAAGTGGCGCAGCCGCTTGTCTAACTTACTATTCCAACAGAATCCGTCTGTCTGTCTGTGAGTTTGTGTGTCCGCACATCGTGTGGTGGGTTCAATTTGTTACGGCTACAGGGCAGACGGTATGCCGTAGGAGGTTGAAATTTGCACACCTTATAGGTGAAAGAGCGGGTCAACGCCTTTTCTAGGTTTCGACTCGCTGGGGTGCACGGTTCGCGCGTGGCGCGCGCTGGAAGAACGCCAATGAAATTTTGATCGGTTCGTAGATCTTCATTGAGAGCCGGGGTCGACAAACTTTGTGAACTAAATGCATGCCGATCGGCGGCGGGTGCCTCGCATTGGCGGATGGGCAAGTTTTTAATTTGAATAAAAAGTTGCGAGAGAATGTGTTGATTTTCGTTCGATGGGAACAGTTTGTGATACGATTTTACAAATTCACCGCGTTTGCCGCAATGCGCCACAATTATCTCAGGGCGTCATTTTTGCCGCAAATCGAACAGTTTAGTTAAATATGGTCCGATATGGGCGCAGTTTGGTGCAAAGATGCATGCTCAATCACCGGCTGAATATGCGCCACGTTTGCTGCAATGCGCCACATTTGTCACAAAGCGCGTAAGCGCCAATTCCGACAAATACGATTAAGGGTAATGGAATGGCACGAATAGGAGCCGTGCTAAAAACACTTTCAAAGTCTTTTTTTTTAATAATACTCATTGAATCCAATTATTATACGACCTGACATGACCCAGTGGTAGGTAGTGGTAGTGGTAGGGGTAGTGGTAGGGGTAGTGGTAGTGGTAGGAGGTAGGGGTAGGGGTAGTGGTAGTGGTAGGGGTAGGTGTAGTAGTAGTGGTAGGGGTAGTAGTAGCCAGTAGGGGTAGAGGTAGTAGTAGGGGTAGGGGTAGGGGTAGGGGCAGTGGTAGTGGTAGGAGTAGGGGTAGGGGTAGGGCCCGGGCTGATCCCATCGAACGAGAGGTGACCTATGTGACCTGGCCTAACCCAAAGTGACCGGAACTGACCCCTTTGACCCGCCTTGACCCCGTATCAGCCAAATTTTATTCAACAAAGCCCTCAGAACAGTTCTTTTTTAATTCTCTTCACATTTCCGTCCATATCTATGCTTCTAGACGACACATCGATTTGAATCGAACACCATTCGAAAGCAAATTGGCTGGTGCCGCAATTTTTTCCTACCACGCAGCAAAGCAAGTGGCGGAGCCGCTTGTCTATATTACTATTTGAGGTGACGTAGTTTCTGTCTGTAACCGAGGTCGCGACATGGTGCTACGTAGCGCGGGTTACAGGTCACACCGTTGCACCTACCGCGCTGAAGTTTGCGCAACTCATAGAACAAGGATGGACAACGTGCCTTTGAGGGGTCTCAGCTCGATCGGGTCGATAGCGAGCGCGTGGCGCGTGCCCGAAAAGTGCAAAGTCGCGTCATAGACTTTACATGTATTAATCGGCTGGCAAAAACGGGCGAAAACAGCCAAATTTGCCCGACACGGGTCCGGTCCCGGTGCAATATCTCGGTAACCGTGGGCCCGACCGGTACGGGGAAAACAGCATCGTGTAGAGAATCGAACGGGCTATCGAATGGTGTGCGGTGCAGGAGTTGGCACGCGCCACGTGCACACGTGAGGGCAATTTTATTTCAGAAAGTGCCGTTTTAAATGGATTTTGGATTTTACTTTATTTTCACGTGACCGTCAGAATGAGTGAGTCAAAACAACGCCTATTCGCAGGAGAAATGTACCGCCTCTCATAATAAAATTGTGAAAAGCTAATTGATCAAAAACAAGGTGGAAAAAATCGCTGAAGAAAATGGTATTTGTCCATAATGTGCCACTAAATAATTACACGGGGTTTGCTGCTTAACCTAATACGTTTGATAATTGAAAATATACTATCATTGGAAAGAGCATTCAATTCTCTCCAAGATCCAATCATCACGTTTGCATGACAAGCAACAGTATTCTTAAAAATGTAAATGTTTCAAACCTCCGCAGAACCATTTTCAGCGAAAATTATCTACGCCTTTCATTTGTCATAAAACTACGCACCAACACATTTAACAGATTCTGAAGTAGAAAGCATGCTTATCAGACACGGGCACCTCGATGCGGTGGATATTTTTTCCAAACCAAAACGTTTAGCCGTCAAAAAGCAATCGACCGAAATGGATTGATAACCCAACCGACACAAGAACAACCAAACACCCGCCGATCGTATATACCCCTTTTCGCGTTGCGGAGCACGCGGGTCACCCTAGTTTTCACCTACTGAAACCTTCAGTAGGCGGACAGCATTTCAAGTGCAAGTTTTCTTTGGAAGCGATGGCCCTGGAGCGAGCGTTCATGGTGTTTTCACAGGGGGTCAGTCGGCATTTATACCAATGTGAAGCAATCTCCAATTTAGCGTAAATCTGGCCGGAGGTTGTTCCCTTTATGACGTCATAACTCCGTGACCTGACATGACCTTGACAAAAAATACCAAAAGTTGCGCAAAGGATGCCCCAGAGGGTACTGAAAATTTGAACAGGCTATCTGAAACGGTTCGGCGTGTAGCTAAGAAAAACCTCAGGGGGGGTTGCACCAACCCCCCCCCCTACATGGGCGAGGGTTAAGATCCACCTTGTTGAGAGCTTTCGATTGCCGTTTTCTCTGTCATTCTACGACCATCGGTTCGGAAGTTAGACGGGGGCAGAATCTGCCACCCCCCCCCCCAGCAGGGCACGTATGGCTGAATAGCCCAGCGGGGCGCTGGTTTTACTTGCATGCATTTTTTTACTAAAAATGAAAACTATAACACTGTCACATTCCAAGTCATTTGTATTGATATAATTAAAAAAAAAAACGTTAACATTAAATTATGCGTAATGTTACGTTCAACTTGCGCTTTAACTACCATTACATGCATATTTCATATCCTTTGGGTAATATATGATTGAGTCGTTTGTGAAAGTCTTAGGTGGAATGCATCTCAATTCTGTATGTTACGCACTTCAGATAAAGAGCATTTTGAAGCAGAAAAGAAATCATCAAGGTTAGCTTAGGAGCCTCAGAATGTAAACTAAAAATATTTACAATCTGTTCTGGGTTGCTGCTAGTTGTATGTCACTAAAGGGCGCTGATAAAAACATCTCGCTCACCTCACCCAGCTGCGGCACGTAAAATACCACCAGCAGCAGCACCATATATCGGGACTGCGACCTCCAGCCCTCCAGAGGGCGCCGTTAACCCTCGCACGACCAGGCCATTTCTCATAACACGAACGACCAGGGGGGGGGGTTGTTACGACCCCCCCCTGGCGTTTCGAAACGGAAGGTCGTAGAGCTTAGCGGAAAAAACCAACGGATTGCTCTCAACAACGAGATCTCGCGATTGGTGGTATATTTTTTGGTCCTAGGTCAACATTTGACCTACTTATGACCGGTCAAAGGTCAAATTTTCCGAAAAAAAAATCAAACTTTTTCAACTTTCCGCGGCGATTGCGGCAAAACGGTGGGAGATATCGACTTGAAACCTTCACTATCGTGTTCCTTGATCAATTCTCTATCGTTTGGTATGTATTTCGTTTCCCTAGCTCTAAAAATGGCGCGTTGGAGCGCCGGAAGTCGGCAAGTTCACAGTCGGCGGCAGAAATTCGAAAAAACAAAATTTAAATTTTTGAAATCTGATTGTATTTTTGGATTTGGGAGGTCCATTTGCTCCCTATAGAAGCTAATATTGCTGCATATTCCCATTGAGGTGACAAGAATTAGCAAAATAGTGGTTCGGGCGCTTTTCAAAAATAGTACCGGACGCTGTTCCTCTTGTGACGTCATAGCTCCGTGACCTGACCTGACCCGGTCAATTTTCTTGCACCACACGATAGCCAATGCTTGCCCCAACATGCATGGGAAGTTTCATCATGATCCATCAAACAATGTGGGTATCACCGGCAGAAAACCTTGGGATTCGGCGCACACGTTTGGTAACTGTCGGCCGGAGGCTGTACCTCTAATGACGTCATAACTCCGTGACCTGACATGACCCGATCAATTTTTTTCGGCAAAAGATGCGCAAAGGTTGCCCCAGAGGGTATTGAAAATTTCAGCCCGCTACGACAAGCCGTTTAGCGTGCACTTCGAAAAAACCTCAGGGGGGGGGGTTGATACAACCCCCCCCCCCCCCCCCCTAGGCGTTCTAGGGTTAACTTGTGTGCCGTCTGTGGGGGTGTGTGCCGCCAACTTACTGGTGCCGCCTGGTTCGGGGGTGTGTTCGGGGGCCCGTTCAGCGCCGTGTCTGGAGCCAGAGGTGATCGGCAGGGGTCTGACCAGCTGCAGGCGGAGCAGTGCTCCCTGGGCTGTGCACATGTGGGGGCACCGGGGAGCGACCAGTGAGTGCCCGCAGTGACATTCGGTACGGAGATACGGTGACATCAAGACGGCGACACGCGCAGCTCTGGAGACAGGAAGACACCTGAAACGGGAGCGAGTGCTTTACAGGTTATCGCACCGAAATCGCCGCACAAATGGACGAGCTCGGTAGGTGCTTCTCTGCAGCGTTGGGATCAACATTACGGGTAGTTCATTTTTCACCGATTTCAATATTTATTAAGGTGTTTGATGGCAGTCCTCGCGGTGAATTATTTCCGCTGTTGGTTTGAGGTGTAGTGATCGCTCATGAACAAAAATACTGATCCTGATTTGGGCGGCAAAGATGATAAGCCTTATATCTTGTACACTTTTAACTCTAGAACGCCTGGGGGGGGTTGTATCAACCCCCCCCCTGAGGTTTTTTTTTTTTTTGAAGTGCACGCTAAACGGCTTGTTGTAGCGGGCTGAAATTTTCAATACCCTCTGGGGCAACCTTTGCGCATCTTTTGCCGAAAAAAAATTGATCGGGTCATGTCAGGTCACGGAGTTATGACGTCATAAGAGGTACAGCCTCCGGCCGGATTTTCACAAACTGAGTGCCAACACCCGAGGTTTCCTGCCGGTGGTACGGACATCGGTTGATGGATCGTGATGAAACTTCCCATGCATGTTGGGGCAAGTATTGGCTATCATATGGTATAAGAAATTTGACCGGGTCAGGTCAGGTCACGGAGCTATGACGTCACAAGAGGAACAGCGTCCGGTACTATTTTTGAAAAGCGCCCGAACCACTATTTTGCTAATTCTTGTCACCTCAATGGGAATATGCAGCAATATTAGCTTCTATAAGGAGCAAATGGACCTCCCAAATCCAAAAATACAATCAGATTTCAAAAATTTAAATTTTGATTTTTCGAATTTCTGCCGCCGACTGTGACCTTGCCGACTTCCGGCGCTCCAACGCGCCATTTTTAGAGCTAGGGAAACGAAATACATACCAAACGATAGAGAATTGATCAAGAAACACGATAGCGAAGGTTTCAAGTCGATATCTCCCACCGTTTTGCCGCAATCGCCGCCGAAAGTTGAAAAAAGTATATTTTCCGAAAATTTGACGTTTGACCGGTCAAAAGTAGGTCAAATGTTGACCTAGGACCAAAAATATACCACCAATCGCGAGATCTCGTTGAGAGCAATCCGTTGTTTTTTTCCGCTAAGCTCTACGACCTTCCGTTTCGAAACGCCAGGGGGGGGGTCGTAACAACCCCCCCCCTGGTCGTTCGTGTTATGAGAAATGGCCTGGTCGTGCGAGGGTTAAGATTCTGATTACCCTGATCTAGAAAGTAAATCCCATGCCGTCAGCAGACGCCATAGACATATGCTTAACAGTTTTGTGGTTTATATAATTCTAAAATGTAGAAAGCTCGTTATTCCTTTGCAAATCCGACTGCATTGCCAGCGTAACGATTGGACAGTTATTCCTGTAAAACTATCGCATGTGCCGTTTTTCTTTTTCTTTTTGCATATGAAAGCAAAGGTCATGCTCAAGGGCCTGGATAAACATGCAGCAAGGAAAATGTGAAATAATTATGGGCAAGGCATCTGTCAAACAAATGAAGAGTAATTTAGGTTTTTATTTTGTCTTTTTTATACGCTAGCTATTTAGGCAACAT
This sequence comes from Amphibalanus amphitrite, assembly GCF_019059575.1. Taxonomy (NCBI): domain Eukaryota; kingdom Metazoa; phylum Arthropoda; class Thecostraca; order Balanomorpha; family Balanidae; genus Amphibalanus; species Amphibalanus amphitrite. Next base: position 73,790 of record NW_024883342.1, read on the forward strand.
TAGCCGTTTCACGACTGGCTATCTGGCGAATGCACCAAACATGACCAAATCTGCACCAAATCTATTTTACAATTATCGTCGTAGCATGGTCCATGGATTCATTTCAGTGTTTTATTAAGCGATGATAATGTCTGATAATTTGAAAAATCCGGTAAATAAGCAACTGTGCAACCCAAGGTGATAACTTTTAAGGAACATAACGAACCTAATTTTACCAAATCTACAACATAATGGCCGTTATCACGAGGGGCTATGTGGCGAATACGCCTAATTTGACCAAATCTGCATCAAATCTCTTTTACAGTAAATATCTTCGTAACATGAATTTACTTCAGTGTTTTAATCGAAAATAATGTCTGATAAGTTAAAAAATGAGGAATATAAGCATTTTTGTGGCCCAAACTGATAAGTTTTGAGAAACACACTGAGCCTGATTTGATCAAATCTGTACGAGATCTAACACGCGCAGTGGAAGGGTTGCGAGTACTACGCCCAGTGGAAGGGGGGGCGGATGTCGCCCCCCTAAGATCTCAGCTCCCACTGGAGCTAGAAAGACGAAATTTGGAGGGTAGGTGGGGGCCCTGGGGAACTCTGTTGTGTGTGAATTTCATGACCCTAGGTCAATATCTTCAAGGTCAAATGAGGTCAAAAGTGGTCAAATCTGCCATATTAGCGACTTTTTGCATTTACACGCCGATAACTCAAAAAGTTACCGGCCGATTTTCTTTTTTCTTTCACTATACGAAAGAACATACAATTGTGAGTATGTATGGTGAATTTCTAGTTAATCCAACAATAAATATGGCAGTTAGAAGCAGGGGCGGATCCAAGGGGGGGGTCACATGGGTCATGGCCCCCCCCCTTGAGGCCCGGGGGCCCAAAGACCTGCCAGGGGCACCACCGGCCTATCAGGGGTATCACAGTCCTGACAGGGGCACCACAGGACCGCCAGGGGCACCACAGGCCTAGCAGGGACACCACGGGCCTGGTGCCCCTGGGCCCTGACAGGACTGCAACGCCCCTGACAAGCCTGAAGTGTCCCCGGCAGGCACGTGGTGCCCCTGACAGGCCTGAGGCGCCCCTGCAAGGCCGGTGGTGCCCCTGGCAGGCCTGTGGTGTCCACGGCAGGCCTGTGGTGCCCTTGCTAGGCCTCTGGTGCCCCTGACAGGCTTGTAATGCCCCTGGAAGGACTGTGGTGCCCCTGGGCCCTGACAAGCCTGAGGTGCCCGGTCATGACAGGCTCGTGGTGCCCCTGACAGGCCAGTGGTGCGTTGCTAGGCCTGTGGTGCCCCTGGCAGGCCTGTGGTGCCCCTGACAGGCCCAAGGTGCCCCTGCGAGGCCGGTGGTGCCCCTGGCAGACCTCTGGTGCCCCTGGCAGGTCTGTGGCGCCCCTGGCAGACCTGTGTTGACTGGTGCCCCTGCTAGGTCGCTGGTGCCCCTCACAGACCTGTGGTGCCCCTGGGCCTTCACAAGCCTGAGATGCCTGGCTATGACAGGCTCGTGGTGCCTCTGATAGACCAGTGGTGCCCTTGCTAGGCCTGTAGTGCCCCTGGCAGGCCTGTGGTGCCCTTGCTAAGCCTCTGGTGCCCCTGACAGGCTTGTGGTGCCCCTGCTACCCCTGTGCCCGGAGAGGACTATAGTGCCCCTGAAAAGCCTGAAGTGCCTCTCGACAGGCCCGTGGTGCCCCTGACAGGCCCAAGTTACCCCTGCGAGGTCGGTGGTGCTCCTGGCAGGCCTCTGGTGCCCCTGGCAGGTCTGTGGTGCCCCTGGCAGGTCTGTGGTGCCCCTGGCAGGTCTGTGGTGCCCCTGGCAGCCCTGTGTTGACTGGTGCCCCTGCTAGGCCGCTGGTGCCCCTGACAGGCCTGCGGTGCCCCTAGAAGGACTGTGGTGCCCCTGCCCCTAGGGGTGCTCATGGGCCCAACAGGCCCGTTGTGCCCCTGACAGGCCTGTCGTGTATACTTGCTAGACCTGCGGTGCCCCTGCTTCCTGGCAGGCCTGTGGTGCCCCTGGCGGGCCTGTGGCGCCCCTACAAGGCCGTAGGTGCCCCTGACAGGTTTGTGGTGTCCCTGGAAGGACTTTGGTGCCCCTGACAAGCCTGAAGTGTCAAGGACAGACCCTTTAGACGCCAGGGTCAAGTTCGTCGGACTGACAACAATTCGCTTACCTGATAACGTTCCTGGTAAGTACTCACTACTCAGCGTCCACAACATACACATAGCACGTTCATATATACTTGCTTACAATTGGTAAATGTGGTTGTGGCTAAGAGTTAAGATACTGACTAAAAATAAAAAATAAAAATAAAAAACCTGAAAATGGGGGCACCACCAAAATGAAGTGGACGAAATCCGTTGAGTTTTTGATTTTGGGTATAGGTAGGGGCACCACTTCGATTCATGACCCTCCCCTTGGAGTTTTCCTGGATCCGCCCCTGGTTAGAAGCCTGCTAAGCGTAAAATGTTGCCGGCTGAAGCGGGATCGGCAGACGCGGGAAACGCGGCAATCACAATTTTGTGTTTACACACTCATAACTCGAGTTGTTACCGGCCGATTTTCAAAATTCTTTGACCATAAGATTGCCTGTACATTTCTTAGTCTTCTCACACAATTTTACGCGAATCGAATATAATCAGCGGTAAGGAGCGCGATGTAAAGACGGAACCGTCCCGCCCCGGCACAGTCTACAATTCAGGCGGCGCGTAACGGCTAGCGCCGGCCACCGCGCCGCCGCGCCGCCGCGGCGGCAGGATGTTTGACTTTACACCGCTATTACTAGAAAAGTTGTGACCCGATTTTTTTATTTCTTGCACGAGAAGATCCGCAGTTCAATTCTGGACAGGTAGCCAAAATTTCACATTAAAATCATGTTTGCGGCGCGAGTTATTGGCGAAAAACAGGAGGGGTGGGCGAAATCCGCCCCCCCCCCCTTCCACTGCGCGTGCTAAACCTAATCTGCACCAAATGTGTACCAGATGGCCGTCGTGAAAACGGCTATAATATATTCTCCTTAGCAGTAAAGAGACATTTCTCAACAGAATTTAGCGACCAATCTGAGTGGTGCTGGCACAGTTGTTAGTGGTGTCACCTAATCAATGAACGGAGTCCAGCCGCCTATACCAGATGGCCGGCAGGCGCCTGCTTATCATGGCGTGGTCAGATCAACACCAGGCCTTCTGTGGATCACCCCATTTCCACAAGCTCCACTACCACGTCGGAATCTGTTCGAACACGCCAACGGCCAATCGGTAGGTAACGTTGCGGGAAGCGTTGAAATAAACGTTTATTTATTGATCACACAGAGAATGCTCGTAATGCAGGAATTACAACTCATTCTGCCGACGTAAATGATAAATAAATATGCCGACCCGGTGGGTAGTCATTCAAAGCCATTGCTAATGACTCCTTATTCCTAGAACCTTCAAAGGATGACCAGTGGCCTTGACCCATGTCGTCCTCTGGCAGGCGGTGATGGTGCTATTACACATGATAACATCTATCTCTCAACCATATGTCCACTCAGTTCCTAATAACACTATCCTGCTCAGACTGGCGATCCTCCGTCTCCGACAACGGGTGGAGGGCAGATCCACCAGGAGCATGCAGTTCCGCGGTGCACCTTCGAGTGGTTAAATGGCTCATCGTGACGGGACTCCCGTACTAATCAGCGACTGACAGTGGTGCACTGTTCCGCGATATAAACCAGTCACATGTCTCCCGTGAGCCTATATATCCTCTCATCCCATGATCTTAAAATGGTCGTAAGCGCTGTCTTCTGCGCTGGGTTGTATCCGCCACGGGAGGCAGAACTCACACGCTGAGTTTCAGGCAGCGACAAACAATGCATGTTGCCTTAGCATGAAAACTTGTCGTGCCATTCATCGGTGGGTGCTTGTAGCGTTTCGTGCTCTTGAGCTACAGTGGCAATCTAGCATTTCTACACCAACATGTCGCCGTTACTGTAGCCGCGTCCCTCGGTCATCCAGGTATCGGTCCTCCAGGCCGGGTCGTAGCGGGCGGTGCGGATGTACTTGCGGCCGCAGCAGCCACCGATCCCGATGATGTTGATGTTCGTCATGAGGTGAGGCGCGTTCACCGAGTAGATCGCAGCAGCGGCGCTGTTGTGATAGACGCTGACGAAGCCGTTGTCGTAGCTGACCCTGAAGGTGTTGAACTCTGTGGTGCTCAGCACGGGACCTGTATAGTTACGAAGAGTCCAGAGCTGAATGTCACCATAGTAGCCAAGGGCCGATTCGCGATTAGACCAGCACCCGATGCAGATCTGCAGCATGCGGACGGTCGGCGAGTCTTGCTGCAGCGCTACGATACAGTCCGTCTGGGCCATGCAGTCAAAGGTTATGGTCACGTTGCTTGTGACATTGATGTTGCGGTAAGCGAAAGTGCTGGGTCTTAGATCTATGACGGGATCCTCAGCTACCCCCGAGTCCTCAAAAAGCCAGGGGTCCGCCACACCAGAGTCGACATACATCCAGGAGGGGACGTTGTTCCAGCTGTAAACTGTGACAAAGTTAATGGGCTGGGTGATGGGCGCCTTGGCATTAACAAGGGTCGGGTTGTCCACGGGTCCGACAGCCATGTTACCCTCACACCAGGAGACCCGAAGGCGACTGAAGACGTCGCTGCTGACCAGACCCGGTGTGCCGACATCCATGGCCAGAGAGTGTTTGGTACCGTCACTGTCGTAGTAGTACAAGCTCGTCTCCGAAGTGCTGAACCGGAACGCAATGCGAGTTCCCATAGGGTCATCAACTTCCGTAGATGAGATGACTGTCTCCGCTCCAACTCCTAGTTTTATGTTGATGTCGAGAGCGCATGTGCCAGACTTGAGCTTCTTCCAGGTCCAGACGTGCCAGTCCATTCTCCAGAGCTGCCAGCGGGGGAGCACTAGTCCAGGCCTCAACTCCCACATTTTGTTCGACAGCTGACAAGTACCATTCAGGCAATGAAACCCACCTGGGGGTTTCAAATTCCCAGCACAGTGAGCATCTATCTTGCAGAAATCACCAGTCACTTTAGCCGCGCATTCTGCAGCGCAGTATCCGTCTTGCACACAGCTGGGGTCGTCCCAGAACGGTGTCAGGGTCTCGGCAGTGATGTTCTGAGGCTCGTCGTACACGTCGTAGTAGTCAAAGACAACGTCGGCGATCAGCGATAGGCCGTCGCAAGCGCGCTGACCGAGCAGCTGGCAAAGCCCGGACATGGTTCCGAAGTTGAGTGCGACGCAGTTGTCAGCTCCTTCGCAGAAGTTCAAGCACCTGATGGCAGAAGCTGCCTGATGTTGCTCCAGTGGAGGAAAGGTGTCGGTCACCAGACGAAAGCCGGAGCGCCGTGCACCACTGGCGTACTTGCCCTCGACGCCAGGGTACAATGGATGCCACAGAAGGAGCATCAGCAACAGTGATATGGACATTACTGCGCTGCCGCACATTGTGCTGGGATGGTGGACACTTGCTCTCTCCAGTGAGATGTGGGCACCAAGAAATACCGTCAGAGGTTCTGAGTTTCCCCGTCCGCCACGGACGGCGGAAAACCAGAGGTACCTCTAAACCAACGATGATGCTCACGGACAGAAAGGTGTTCATTGTTTGCTCAGTTATGCCGCCTAGCAGACGCCTAGCAACATATCCATTAGCATAAACGTTGTGCTATTCTTCGCCCTAATTGATGCTCTGGGCAGTCAGTGGATTGCGTCGTACCTTCCTTAAGTGACGGCTTTGGACGTACACGTAGCAAAGCAATATAGTAATATAGTGTTTCTAGTACACCGCTCTGCTTGCCCGAAGCATCACATTACGAGTCGACCATTAAACGACTTATCATCCCCAATTGCAGTTCCAAACAATCCGAGCTTTGCTAGCGCATATGAGCTAAACGCCATTGCGTCAAACAATTGCACATTTGCTCAAATAACAGCCGTTAACCCTGAGCTAATGCAGCTTGTTACAAGCCGCTATGTTACAGGCCGAATGATAACTCTGTCCATTTGCAAACAGTCTGGCCGAGTCAGGCCGTTCAAAAACGATCTGAAAACACCGGCCGTTTGCAAAACACCTGAAATATAAGGCCGTTTGGAAAGTGCCTAGACTTTGATATCCTGACTGGTCGATGATGTCTGCGGAAGGACTCGTCTATGTCGAACATTTTTTTACTGTGCAGGTGCTCATCACGGCCCTGCTTCGAAAAAGTAAGGATATATTCAGTTCAGAATGGTCGACTTACCCAACGAAAAAAGTAGGGAAGCCCTCCCCCCCCCCCCCCCCCCACCTGTTGCAAAACATATAAAAGTGCATAGCAAATGAACGATGGAAAGCTTATACATAAAGGCCTAATTATTATGCAAAAAAGATCACTTTGGTGATCTTTTTGCATAATAATTTATCGCTGTACTGGACAAATCTTCAAAGGTGCCGAACCCCTCCCCCTAAAACAGAGTTTGGACTAGAGTGAATTGAAATAGAATAGGTCATATGAACAGTATAACCCAAATAAGCCTATGAAAACAGCTAATGCAAGTATGTAGCAGTGCTATGTCACTCCAGTTTGTTTCGATAACCAAAATGGTGTGAAATATGTAATGCGTAATATGCCACTGCATTCCGCCGTCCATCAATTAAAGTGCCCCCGTCCGCGCCCGCGGGACCGGCACAACACGCGCATGTCGTGTCAGATAGCAGTGTGGTGTGCCCACGTCAGCTACTTCGGAGGGCGCGCACCGTATCAGCACCCCGCAGGCCGCCGGGCCCCGGTGTGACGTCATATGTGACGTCATACAGGATCCGGGATCAATAGCGTCGCGGCCGGCGGCACTCATACGTGAAACAAATGATGAAATCTGGCATCGCATTTTATTTACGGTGTAGACGTGTTGAAACGAGATCAAATGCTAGTTAAACTTCCAGACGCTCATAAAATAACTTCATGCCTAAATGCAGCACTCGTGCAGTGCAAGAAGCTCACAAACATACATGTCATGCAATCGAGCCAAAGCACAGTTTTGCCACTTTTTCCACGTGAAGATCCAACGAGGCACGCGTCGGCTGGGGCGACGGTGGCTGGAGCAGTTGGCTGGAATGTGGAAACGTGACGGATTCAGTGCAATGGTAAACCCACAACTGCCACGTCACTTTGACACACCCCTCCCTTTCCTTCCGACACCCGCTGGCTTTGAGTGGACAGTGGTTAGCAGGGGTCAGAACGGATATTGAGTAATGCGTTGTCACCGTAGATGATGGCCTCGCTCTTGCCAGCTGTCGAAGCCATAAGCTGTGATTGTGGGATAGCTTGATGATGTGCTGGACGCAGAGAAAGTTCAATGGGAGGCCAGCAGCAGTCATGGTGAAATGCACACGTTTTAGTTACTCGTAAAGGCACACTGACGATGTATTCCATGAAAGTAACCCACGAGAAAACTTGTTGTGTAATTGATTGTGCCATTTGGCACATGAGTTGCCATCAACTGTCCAGCTTTTGGACAGTGGTAAGACGTTCTTGGTTTACAAAAGGTTGTTGATGCTGGGGGCTCCAGAACATCGGAAGACGCCCAGAATTACATTCGGCAGTTACTGCTGCAAACTCTCAGTTAATAAAAAAAAACTCAAAGCTCATGAGAGTAGGTGTTTGCGTGATCTACAGACTTGGAACGCCGCCTATGGAACGCCGTCTACATATAATGCATATGAGATGCCCTGGCGGCTGCCGGCTAGCATTAGGTACAACTTAAGCGGCGAAGTGCCTTTAGCCCGTGGGCACGGGCGCACCACGCGCCCCAGACCAGCTGAAGTGAAAAAAAAAAAACTGAGCGATTTCCAAGGAGGCAACCAAGTAAGACTTTTCCCTTTTATTCCATCCTACATTGGTTCATAGGTCACAGTTCACACCCATGGCACTATATTTGGACAGGGCTGTTTTTGCATGCTTTCGTTGGGCTAACAGTCAGTCTCATCGATCACTTCTTTAGCATAGCTCTATAGAATATATCAAGATTCGAATGAGGTCAGAACAAATGTGGATGAATTTTGGGCCGGACTTGATGAGCAGTTATTAACCCGCGCACCGACGGAGGTCTGCGCCAACTTACAACCGACGGGGGGGGGCGGATGACATGACTGCCCCCTCCCCCTGAGATCTCGAGAATGAAGCAAGATAGCGACAAGCGGTAAACGGCATGGGGTATGCACGGACAAGGTCTACAATTTTTACAAAGGTCATTTTCAGGTCAGGTCAAAGATGATGTCACAGGGGTCAAAAAAGTCAAAATGGCGGCGCTAGATATGGAGAGTTTTTCTCGAATAACGTTCGAATTAGTTAAGCTAGCAACAAAATAAGGGCATCATCGTGACTCTCTCGTCAATCCGCATCGAATCATATATATGTTGACCTCGAAAGGTAAAGGTCAAAGGTTGACCTCAGGTCACGTGACTTCGAGGTTATAATGCATATCATCCGATGCGCCTTGACGAGCTGAACACAATGAGACCATCCGCGCGGCTATATCTTGTTCCTGTAAGGAGTTATAAGCAAAAAACCGTTGGTGACCTTTGATGACGTCGCATGACCTTACAGCTGGCCAACAGCAAAACACTAAACAGGCCTCAAGATAGTGAAGGTTGATCGTGTCTGAAGTCATGTATGGTATATGGGGCCATTCCGACGCGTTTTAGTGAAAAAAAAACAGGGAGTTGATTTTTCCCCCATTGACATATATTGGGGAGGTCGAGAAATTGACCTGACCTTAGGTCATCGATATCAAAATTACGAGATATACAAAGTGTATTACCAATGACCTTATAACATCCTGTGACTTTCAAAGGCCTCTGTCAACTACTGTAGCTCTGACAGTGTGGCAAAGTTGCAAAAAGATGACCTGGTGACCTGACCTTGAAAGTTAAGAGGTTCAAACTTGCACACCATGTGTAGAATTGATGAGAGAATAAGTTATGCTAAAATTCGAAAAACCTCAGGGGGGGGCGGATAACCGCCCTCCCCCGTCGGTGCGCGGTTAACGATAAACGATAAACTGAGCGATTCCGTTGCTAAGATAATTACAAAACGTACTTTGAATTTGGCGGCGCTACACGACGCCGTTTTTACGTTGTTTGCGGTGAACCTTAGGGGGAAGGGGATCCATCAACCCCCCTGGCCCGGCGAAGGCTATCATTCAGCACCCATCTCCGCGAAAATTCACGCCATTGTGTCCTCAATCAACACCGACCCATCGCCGGCGGACAGCCACACGGCATCTGATAAACAGGTCCCGAGTGTTCCGGCACCTCTTCCATCACGGTGCTGGGTCTGCCGGCTGACGTGCCAACGTCAACTCCAGTCACCTCCTCAGAAAAGGTCCCCCGGACCCCCTTCGACGTGTCATTAGCGTTCCGGTTGACGTTCATCAAATCCCCCCCCTCCCCGTACCCTGACGGCTGAGCCATGACCCGGGGTCACAGACTCACCCGGTGACACGGCCACGGCGCGGAGGCCCCTGGGGGTTCAGTCTGCCCGGACACACGATCCCCCAACGGGCCGACGCGGTGGGAGGCGGGTGGTTGGCTGCCTGCCGGCCGGCCGCTAGGTCTGCGCTGAATACCGGCCGGCCGCGCGTGCGCGCCTGGGGCTATGAGCGCGTGACCGGCGTCTGCCGCCCAGCGCTGGCAGAGTGACCGGGGGTGTTGGGTGCCGTCAGGGAGGCAGGACGCCATAGTGTATCACCGGCGCCGCCACCGATTCATGATAGAGCGCCTCACGGCGAAGAAATGCAAAAGAAGCATGGTCAGTCAGCTGGTGAGTACTTTTGGGCGGGGTGGCTGGGTACTAGCTGAAATGGGGAAGCCATCTCGTCCCACCACTATTTATAGATGGGGGTCACGTGACTGATCTGAGTCTGATGCAAGAGCAGGTGGTGGGAATGTCATTGTTATTTCCTCGAGGGACGGAGGGTAATGGTCATATGTGAGTGGTGGTTGGTCCGTGATCGGTACCTCATGGAGGCTGGGGCATGCTAATGGTTATTGATCGTCATCGCTTTTGTGCTGAATGCCGAGTTGGAATTTTATGTAGGCAATTCTGTCTAAAGTGTGGAATATGGTTTTATATAGGGCTGCGGAGTCGATGGATTTTAAGGTGACTCCGACTCTGATTCAGACTGCGGCTTCAAAAATCGACTCCGAGCCCGACTCCGACTCCAGTTCCGACTCCAGACATAATAAATATATTCCGACTCCAGACATAAATATATCTATTTTACCTATAGGCATTTCCACACCTAGCATGAAAGTAAAAAAAAAAAAATCTTGTCAACATAACTATCGCAGGCATAACCATAGACTTCTGTACCTACACCTCTGCCTACAGAGGTCTGAAGTAAAACGTTGATATTTAACGAAGACACTCCATTCCAGTAACAAGGAACAAATTCCAGCTCACACTCAATCCTAACCAGTAGCGGCGGAACACCTTTAATTAAGGGGGGGGGCACTGCCTACTTTTGGTCCCATTCTTTCCATGCAACGCCCATAGGGCTAATGTTAAAATGCAAAAATCAAAGGGGGGCACGGTGCCCCGATGCCCTCCCCGTTCCGCCGCGCCTATGATCCTAACGGGAAAACTGCGCAAGTGAAACGGAATGTTGTGACTTCTGATCACTCATCCCGGTCATGTCATTGTTGGCGTTGAAGGGATTTCCCATGGATGCCAAGACGCGTTCATCTCGATAAATGTGCTGTGTAGCTTGCGTCGGTACATTTCAACCTACATGAGTGGTGGCTCTGCCCCCGCGGGAATATTTCGAAAGCCAGCCTATAGGCCCTATAATCTTTATGGATTTCTGACATCATTTTCCAAAGCAATCTTATGCAAGTGTCGGAAGTACGTCGTCACACCATCACGGACTATGCTCAACTGCAGCATACCTCCGCACAATGTAACAGCCTCATGTCTCCAACCACGCCTGAGCGATGATTGCATATCGGACAAGACGGGCCTGCAGGTCTGCTTTTCACGCTGTCAGGTCTGGTAGTCATCAGACCACCCATTTCATCACCATCACAGTCTGTGAGCACCAAGAGATCACCAGCGGCTCCCGGCCCGGTGTTGGCTCCACGGTCACGGGCTCACGGACACGGTGTTTACGGAGTGTGACCAGATTGCTGCGACGGAGTGTGACGAGATTGCTGCGACGGAGACACGTGCAGTGCTCGGGGGGCGGAACCGGTATTGGATTACGGAGGCTCCGCGAAACCCTCGCATCATTTGTGGTCATAATATCACGCGGTGCGCTCAACGAACATGGTGCCGCAGACATTCGCGGTTTGCCACTTGCATTTTTACAAGGAGAGTTGGAAGTTGGAACGAATTTTGCAGAGCTGGGCGCGTTCCTCGATTTTCGGTAGTGCGTTAGCGTTCCTGCGTTCCTCCGGCCGCGGTTAGTGCGTTCCTGGAATAGCGTTCCTCAATTTTTTTCGTTCGGTGCGTTAGCGTTCCTGCGTTCCTGCGTTCCTCCCTCAAAAATACCGCCGAACCACGCGGCGCGGGCCCAACCAAACACGGGGTGAATCGATCACAGAATACCCAGAATGGCGACGTGGGGCCGAAAAGCAACTCGACATCTCTTTTCCGAATCGAATATCTGAAATACGTTTTACCAATATCATCCGTAGGGTTTTCAACAAAAATACGACCTGCTTAAAAACAATAGTTTAGTTAAAAGATGTATCTTAGTAAAAGTTATCATATTTACTTTACACATTTAATGCCTGAAACTGAATCGAATAGTAAACATCACCACTAAAAATCTTTAATGCCTGAAACCGAATCGAATAGTAAACATCACCACTAAATCTAAGCAAGCCTTCCTCGATTCGACTGACAAGTGGCGCCTCTACCGGCAAACACACGTACTCGAGATTCAAACATTTGACGCAGAGCTCATTGGCAGCAATATAATTTTTCGGGTGGTTCCGCAAGAACGCAGGAACGCTTCAAAATTTCGGGTGGTGCGTTCCTCTTACTTGCGTTCCTTTGAAAAACTTTGCGTTCCTGCGTTCTTGCGTTCCTAAAAAGGGCGGTGCGTACGTACGGAAGAACGCAGGAACGCACTAAAGGAACGCACTTGCCCAGCTCTGGAATTTTGCCAGAATTTTTGAGCGTTTTGAGTCTGTCTTGTCTTGATCAATCTTCTTTCTATTGCGGACTACACGGCGGCCGCTGGGCCTCCGCGCCACCCGCCGGCCGCCGCGCTGGGGGGGGGGGGCATATGTAGTTGCCCCCCCCCCTTTACTTCTGCTACGATATCGTCGCAACGCGACGAGATAGAGAAGCGAAACTTTGCACACATCTTTCTGAATACCTAGCCGAGGGTGTGTCCAAATTTCGTGTCGATCTCATTTGAAATGACGTCGCAGTGACGTCATAAGTCAAATTATAGATTTGCGACTCTCAGTTTCCTCACGGTATATCAGATATATGGGACCGAATATAAAAGGCCGATTGTTCGTCAGGAACTAGATGGAAGTGTACTTTGATGTTTTAGGATGACAGCAGGTGCTGTCTAGTTCATTTACAGTTGAGTTTCATGCTCAGCGACATTAGAAACTGTCCGTATCGGAAAACGACAATGTTTTATGACGTCACTGTGACGTCATCTTAAATGCTACAACCACCAAATTCTGCTCAAGCATTGCCCAGGTATTCATTTGAAGCTATGGCCCATAGACCCGGGAACAGGGGGGGCAGCGGGGGCGCTTGCCCCCCCAACTTGGGAGCCGAGGGGGCGGCGCCCCCTCAATATTGAGGCAGCGAGAAAGGATCTTTCCTCCCTTTTCCGGACTTCTTTCCTTCTTGTTTCCTTTATACATCTAAACATCAACACACGGCATTTTCCTTGCCATCTGAATGCTTTCTGCTGATTGGTACATTATCGATTTGACAACATCTGCTATTGTCATCCCGCTTTGGTTTGGGCCTGACCTTGGCCATATGTTTGGCAGGCCAGATTTTATAATGGACCATTTCGGGTCAACTTTGAGAAATACATAACGTACATACAACGGTGGTAAAATCGTTGCTATAGGTATAACACAGTTTACTCGCTCTGGGTGTTGGGCAATGAGTGCACCGACGTGGCGCCCTCGGAGGGCCGGTATGGGATTAAAGCTCAGCGACACCAAGGGCTTGTGTGGTGCCTTCGGTTATCGGTAGCACCCTCAGAATAACCGGCGCAAGGTCCTCAGAGCCGGCGGTAAGGGACCCTTAGAGTTTAGAGGCACTGGTGTGGGGCCGTCATGCAGGTGCCGGTGTGGGCACTCGTAGGTGTTAGTGTGATTCTCCCAGAGGCGCCGGTGAGGGTCCTTACGTACAGGCGTAATTGCTGTAGGCCCTCATAGACGCTGGTGTGAAGCCGTTACAGACGGGTGTGGGGCCTTTAGAGCTGCTGACGCGAGCTCTCTACAAGCCGGCAGGGGGTCTCAGTGACCGGCAAGCGACCCTTAGGCCGACAGAAGAAGTCCTGTGAAGTCCTTAGAGACCGGCAGGGTACTGTCAGACGCCGATGGGGCCCTCAGAGTCACCGGTGTGGGGCCCTCAAAAGTCACCAGTGGATGGCCTTTAGATGCGCAGGTGTTGGTGGGGTCCTCGGAGCCGCCGATATAGGGCTTTTAGGCACTGGTGTAGGCACTCAGAGTTGGGGGTGTGAAACCCTAAGAGACACCGATGTGGCCGTGGGCTCTCATAGGCGCCGATGAGGGCCCCACAGTTGCCATTATGATTTATGGGGCCCTCAGAAAAATAAGTGCGGGAACATCACATGCGGGAAATGCCCCTAGAAGTGGCCCCTCATAGGCCAGTAAGAACTCTCAAGAGGCCAGTAACGGGCTTTTGGAGACCACCGAGGGGCCCTTAAAGGCCATAAGAGGCCCTCAGAAGCCAGCGTGGGGCACTTATGGAGATCTTAGTGTGGCTATTTGGGGCCCGTGAGGTGCTTCTAAGTCGAAATATGGCAATCGTTAGCCCTCAGCGGTCAAATGGCGCCGCAGGGCCCATCGGCCCCAGGGTCCCTTTGAACCCGATGGGGGGGGGGGGGTACGTGTCCCCTTAGACCCCTAGCTACGCCACTGTTTCATATGCATCATGTCAGGTATTTTAGACTCGCCCCCCCCCCCCCCCAACTTGAAAATCGTTCCCGGGCCCCTGAGCTATGCCAAGTTTCACGTTCGTTGCTCATCAGGTTTTGGAGATATTCCGCAAAAAGTAAAGGGGGGGCAACTTTATGCCCCCCCCCCCAGCGGCTCGTGGGTTAAACAATAACAAATCAATGACTGATTACAGGACGTAACTATTTTATATTTTCTAATTATTTCAAATAGCACAATTAAGTGTTCTAATGGAAGCAAATTTTCTGGTTGCAAATTGCAACCAGAAATCGCTTAAATTGGAATGTTTTGACTCGCGTAATGGACTTAAGCCTGCGAATCCGCGTCCCATCAAATCGATGTGATCAGCTTAGCCACCACCACCGATCGTATAGCATCCCCTGCAAGGTCAGAAGATTTCCTGTCCCTTTCAACGTGTTCCATATGCAGTACTCAGAAAATGTCACTGTCAACAGCCCATGGGCGGAAGCGTTGACCTCTGACATGAAGGTTTGAAAAGAATGGACATGTGTTTTATCAATCGCCCAATGATAAGGACGATTGGCCAGGTGCAGTGATTCTTCCAAGTGCTGTTACAATACAACGCATTACACAAAACGCTCTAAGTCAACAAAAATTTATTCAAAAGTACTATTATTTTGACTGACCCTGCTAACGGCTCAGGGCAACTGAAGAAAGGTGTCAATAGTTGTATCTAGTCCAGGCTATGATAGACAGCATGCCCAAAATATCGGCGTCCATTAATTTTTCCAGGACGCCTTGAGTGCCCATGAGCCTCTGCTGGCCAGCACCACCCACCGATCGGGACCACTCTCAGTGCTGGCACGCCCTTCGACATGTAACGCCATTGTTGTACTTGGCATTGCAGTTACAGACAGTCGAAGGTGTGTCCGGGTAGAGGCTACATACTTGAAGGTGTGTCTGGATGGAGGCTACGCCGCCGCTCACAACTGCGCACCCACTACTGTGAGCGCATGCCAAGTGGGCTTCTGAGTACGAGCTCACTGCTCATTTGAGATATACGATACACGGTATGGAAACATGTCATTTGTTCGTCACTGGGTGACTAGAATGAACTCCAATGGAGAGTGAGCAGGGTGGGTTGTTGGGAGTGATTTTAGCACTAGTAACAATTACACAGTTACCCGCCGTGGATACTGATAATGATTTCTAGGTAGGACAATTGGATAAGGAAACTGTTACATTAAAAATATGCTTCCTGACTATCACGCTTATAATTTCTTCATACCGTTTTGCTCATCTATGTCGAATCAGCTTTTGAATTAAAAGGATCGGCTATTGACTATGCGCTAAACGAAGCATATGCTATCTAATTTTGTGGCTTTGTTGTCTTGCCTCACGTTAATATCTCTGACAGGTTAAATTTTATGAAGTTCGTTGTAATTATGTTAAGGACGTTACAGCATCTGACTTGCGGAAAATTGCTTGCATAACCATTATTCATGCAAATTTCTCTATTGTATTGGGTATACTTTAAAATGCAGGGTCGAATATACCTACAGTGTGCAGACGGTGCGCAGGTTTTAGTCTGCATAACTTGGTGTTTTGCGCCACGCATATACGAGTAGGGAAAGCGTAAATTTCTGTAGCATTTTATAATAATTATTGCTGATGCTTTCAATGCTATACGTTTTTTTTTTCTAATGAAACATCATTGAGGAGATAAATTGCAAGAATAAAACGGAAAAATAGACGAGCGAAACGGAACGAATTGGAAAAGAATTTCTTCAGAAATATGCCTACGGCACACCCACTATAACGCAAGTGCTGCTTTTGCACGGGCTTGGTATTGCATGATGGCATCATTTGCTGCGATTTAGCATCAGAAAAGATATAAAAAATCCACTTTTCGATTCCTCCACAATCCACATGGGTATGAGAATTTAAATATATGCCATTGCGTCACGTATTGCAGACGTATGCCATTGCGTCTGCCTGTCATGGGCAGATAGCGTGGTGACCCCCGGCCATCTTTCCATCCCTCCTCTGACGGTCTCTCCCTCTGTCTTCCATCTTCCTGACGCCCAAGGGCGGCAGCCCGGACAGTTCTTTGGACCGTCAGCCATCCTACAGGGCCCTGAGCCCCCCTCCTCCCCCACCCCTCGCCAATCGCAGTGGGTCGAGGCCCGTTGCCATCCACAATGGCATACCATCGCTGTGGGCGGCGGACGCTAAAATTGTCTGACGTCATAGGCCTCTATCGCAGCGGGACACATGGCACCGTTCACCGACCGGGGGCGGAGCGATGTCAGCCGTGGTGAGAAAGGGGTGCGCCTCCTCCCCTCTACCTCCTCCTCCCTCTCCTCAAGTCTCCTCTACCCAGCGCGTGATCCCTTCAGAAATAAACGTCTCCTACAGGCTGACGACACAGCCAGTACGGTTTGGCACCTTATTGTGGCTGACAATGGTCGCCTTCCAAAGACACATGCCTCTCGGAGAAAAATAAACATCGCGGTGACGGATGAAGGGGTGCGGGTGGTCGGGTGCACGGCAGGAGCGGGCAACTAGACCGGTCGGTAGGAGGGGCGGACAGGGGTGGTGCGACGGTCAGTCGCTCGGAAGGACAGCACGG
The DNA here is from genome assembly GCF_019059575.1 of Amphibalanus amphitrite. Taxonomy (NCBI): domain Eukaryota; kingdom Metazoa; phylum Arthropoda; class Thecostraca; order Balanomorpha; family Balanidae; genus Amphibalanus; species Amphibalanus amphitrite. The sequence continues at coordinate 90,542 of NW_024883342.1, forward strand.
CGGTCAGTCGGTCGGAAGAGGCCGACGGGGTAGCACGGCGGGGTCGAAGGGTAAGGAGCGGGGTGTGAGCTGCGAACAGTCGGTGGAAAGGAGGCCCACTGTTGATTGTTCCGCCGGGAACGGAAAGGGCGAACGTGACTCTCAACGGAGCATGGATGGTAAGCTTGATGACCGAACGTTAACTTAACACAATGCAAGAGTTAAGTGTTATTGAGTGATCGTTTATAGGTGTACTACCGGGCTACCGGCATCGAGATTAAACATGAACAACTTAAAAAATCTGGTTATTCGAGCTTCACTTCTCGCCATTTTGACTCAACAATCGAGAAAAACAAGCTTATAGACTTGTGGAGGGCAAACATAACCTTGCCACCGCACGTGACTGCACCACTTCGTTTTTATGTTTTTGGCAGAAGGCGTTCATGCCTGCCTCAGGTCTGCCCGCTCATAATCCTCTTTACATAATGGCGGTCGCTCGTTTCTGATCGAACACTTGTGCTCAGTTACCCAAGCGTAGTTCCGGGACAATAAGCGCTATCAAACACACTTGTGCACTGCACGCCTGCCTCGGTGCAGGGATGCGCGTCTTATAAAACACTTGGGCAGTCGAGGCTAATGCTTGCATGTCTACTTCGACGTTTCATTACCCTCTACTGCAACACCTGACCCGTGATTCCTCAGAGATTTATGACATGCATCTGCCATGACCCGTTCCCGTTCCGATATTGTCCTCTCTTGGGAAATCATGGAAGCATTCCGGGTCCCCTCTCCTGAGCTGCGGCACGATTTTCCGGCCCCAGCTGCGCCGGGAGAACGGCTGACTGCCGTCTCTCCATCGATTTCATCATCCCGTGCGGGCGGGGACCGCCGCTCTTGGGAGGGTGGGGTATGAACGGGGAGGGGTAAAATCTGAGGGTCAGGGAAAGACGGTCGGCTCAAAGGTGCAGAGAGCGCTTCCCTTGGTTGCTTTTTTTCATTTTTCTGGGTTGCTGAGTGGTTGATGTCAGGCGCACATCGTTCACGTCTATTAGCGTTCAACAGATGCCATGTCGTTAGGATCTCTTCGGACGTTGACGTATAGGAGTTAGTGACTGGTCTAATTGGATTCAGACTGTTTTTTACGAGCTAAGAGAGTTCCGTTTGTCATTTTGTTGTCGAGTGTCACGGTGCCAGGATGGCTGACGTAACGGTGACTGTAATTGTCATAGAGAATCATGTGACTGGGCGGGCAAAGCCGCTGTTTTTTCCGAAACATATGATATTAGCCGAGAAACGTCATCAAGTTAATGTTATTACTATGTGTTAATGTGTACATTTGCTATTAAATGTCCTCAGCTGTTCCGAAAAGTTCGTGACTGTATTTGTCACTTCGTCAGCGGTATATCTCTACGGTAGAGCTATACCGCTGACGAAGTGACAAATATAGTCACTAAACTGTCCAAAACAGCTGAGTACATTTAATTTTTACACATACTCATGTCCAGAACTATTATAACTTTGCTGATATGACGTCCTAAAAGAAAGCCACGGCAGTTGTTTAAGTAGAGATCACTAAAAGGGACAACATTATAGGCATGTAAGTTTTTAAATATTTGATGACAAGAAACGACTTTCAAAATTCCTCCAAGCTCTTCTTTGCTCGAAGTTACAAAAGCTCATGGAACCTCCACATGTGTCTTGACAGCAATATTACACACCCTCCTCTCCCGATTTCGAACCGGGCTGGACCGAACCAAACCGGATCGGACCGGAACGGACCGGACCAGTGAGAGTCCCTGAGGGCTTCCACCTGGATACAGTGGGGCAGGGGGCTGAAATGAAGCATGGTGCGCCGGGCCCCGGGTCGTCCATAGGTTGGAAGAGTAGCGTGGACTGGGGGTTAGGAACCTGGGCCCGTGTGGCCAGAAGTTTGTGTGAGAAAGCTGGGGTGGGTCGCTAGCAGGTGGGCGAAAGGGCGGTAGGTTGAGGAGAGCTGCAAGCAGGCTGTAGGTCGGCAGCTTGACGTGTAGATGTCTGCTAGCTGTCTAGATCGGCAAGATACGAGAACCCTGGGAAGGGTAAGTACCCAAGCTGTATTTTATTTGACCAATTCCCAATGGAATACTGGCCCTTAAATGTTTGAGTGTTTAAAAAGTCCTAAGTTGCGAAGATGACGTGCCGAAATAAAAAACCGGTTAATTTAGTATAAAGCTAGGTGCGAGCCACCTAGCCCAGTGAATCCCACGGAGAGAAGGGCGCGGACTGACCAGGTCGGGCGGTCGATCGATGCTGCGAGCCGGGGAGAAGCAGAGCCGGCGGTAACCCTAGGAGACTGGCCCCGGGTGTTGTATCGGGTCCGAGCGCCGAGTCCCCACCGGCTGCCGGGGCTTCATCGCCCGCCAGACCGCAGTTGGGAACTCGCCGGATGTTTATCCGCACAGTGCTGCTGTCGAGATTGAGTGTGTGTGAATTTCGACAAGTCTCACCGGCCATGTTAACCGTAAACGAACATTGAAGGGCCAGTATGAGTATTCCAACAGCGAGCAGCGTTGGAAGTGTGACTATGCGTAGCAGCTGCGCGCCGCCAGAAGCGTATGCAATACGTATCTCACTAGGCAAGCTGAGACGGTTCTTTTATGCGTTCATTCACTATGAGACACAAAGCTCCATTCATTTGTGCACATTGTGCTGTTCTTATAAGTGTGGAAAGTGCATCGTACTGCACCATGAATGATACTAAAACGTTTTAGGCTTTCAGTAGATCTATTTTTAAGTGTGCAATATGGCTTCTTTGGCCAAGCGGATAAGTGTATTGACGCTCCAAACCCTTTCTCGCATATCTTTTTTCCCTATTCCCCTAATCATCCTTCCTGGTATTCATGCGTCCGTCTTTTTGCCAATCCTTTCATAACTGTCCCAAGGCGACCCCGCGACTTCCATTGCCGCGCATTATCTCTCCCGTGCTCCCGTCCCTGACACTCTCCCTCTCTCTCTCTCTCTCTCTCTCTCTCTCTCTCTCTCTCTCTCTCTCTCTCTCTCTCTCTCTCTCTCTCTCTCTCTCTCTCCCTCTCTCCCTCTCTCTCTCTCCCGACCCGCGGCCCCGTCTGTTCCCCGCCTGCCGTCTGTTGATAGTGCAGTGTAGGTGGTATCGGCACTGCCGGCCTTCGGGATCCGTAGTCTGGCGACGGCCGCTGGCTCACCGGTCCGGGACAGAAATACACGGTCGGACCCCTCCCGGCCCCACTGTGCGGTTCGCGGATAGAACTGAGGTGGATTGGACGGAGGCGGTGACGGTTATCGGTAAACAGAGTGACACACGTCACCATTTGGGGCTGTGTTTAGCTAATCAAGCGTTTCGTGTGTAATCTGATGTCTGCGTAATTGTTACGAGATAATTAATGTCATCAATGTCAGGAGATGGAATAAAATCAACGTGCTTTCGATGCGTTGTTCGTGTGATTATGGAAGGCGGATATGCCGATCGACGTGCAGGGGCTCATAAATCACGCATAATGAACATGTCTGTCGGTTAAACTAGCCAAGACCCTATAAATAGCAATCAGACTTGTTGAAATATGCACAGTGTACGAGTATATGAAATATGTTTGGAATGCTTAGAAATAATCTCAAACATTCTGACTATCATGAAACGTATCATTATACAGGTATCACCGGTTTGAATATGATGACATGCAGCGTTTTTTTTTTTTATTTGTAGACAGTTACCTATACTGGCAAAATAGGTGTGTGTGTGTGCCTAATCCGTTGAGGTATAGGAGCTTTCACTTATCTGTATACCCGTAAAATTCTTGCTTTCAGCAACGAAAAAGTTCTACACAACCTAAATAGGTACTATCAAGATGTTAAACATTTACAAACGAAAAAATGTTTGTCTAGACAACAAACACAAAAATGACAACAAAAATGTTTGTCCCTTTCCCCTGCTTGCAAACGCCTGGCTTCCCCACAAAAAAATAGAAGGTGTCGTCATTCAGTCTAGCCTAGCCCTAGCTTACATTTCCCACTGACCCCAGTGACGTCATTTGCCGTCAGGAGGGCATCTCAATGGAAGTGTACAGACGAACGGTGGCTCCGGCCAGCTGTCTGACTTATCCGAAGGAGAAGCTGGTGACGTGCTGGCGCCACCCGCACCAGATGAGGGCAACGCTACGCACCTCGAGAGAAGGGTGGGACTCTTCTCTGGGGTTGCTCTAATTGTCGGCACCATGATCGGTAAGTCAACAGTATTTAACAACTTCTTAACAAAAGTGTGCGGATATTGGCATCTGATATCAAGCTGTGATGATTTTTAGGTAACGTCAAAACTCTGGACATAACGTTCCGCGTAATAATGTGCTGCTACTCGCTGGCCCATTGACCCCATATGCTTACGGATACTTATGCGTTTTTGTGTGTTGTATATTTATCCACTATTTTGTTTAATACGTTTTCGTCAATTTGTATGAACCATATCACTCAAAGACATAAATATTATGTATTTGTATCGCTCCTGCAGCTCTACTTTTGCGACCGTGAAAGTATGCATTTCAGAAAATTATGATCCGATGTAGACAGAAAGGAATGCGATGCTCAAAAGGTCAGCCCGGACCCATGGGAGGTCGGTGCCCCCGAGCCTCGCCTTTCTATTGATTCGCATGGAATGCCACAACACAACAGACCTGGAAGGAATGTGCCACCCCATCACATACCGGAATAATCAATGCGCGATTTAGTGTCCAATGTCCATGAGTCGTGCCCGAGGCTAAATTACTGACTCTGATGGGAGCCTAGCACTGTCACGAAATCATTTTGAGTTAATCATATCATCGGTCTGCTAAGCATGAAAGAAAATGATGATCGTTTTCTTTTGCCATCCACTCACTGTTGCCACCGGTCGCCATCATCTTGTCCGTCGGATGTGCTTCAGGATGATATTATATAAACTATGATCATATCCAGGACATTCGTTCAGCATAGGTAATTTACAATTTGCGTGGGGCTGCATGTCTGGTGTCCAAGACTTTAGAGTTCTGTGGTAATGACCTTCCTGTCCTTATTGGACGAGCAGCTTCCTCGTTGAGCTCAGCACCGATTCATGCCATAGTGACTGGTGATAAAAGATATTGCAGCATTCAAACGTGGTCGACCGTTAATCACAAAACCAGTGCAACAGGCGGGCATTTGCATACTAAGTCGCGGACGTCGCTCATTATGGAAACTACTGAGAGAGAAATGTCAAAAGCAACACGCAAGCGTCGGGTGCTGAGTTGGCCCTATTACGCTAATCAGATTATATGGATACCAACCAGAGCGTCGAGAGACGAGAACCGCAAAGTCGAAACCTTGCAGTTTTGTTCTTATTTTGTGTAAAAAGGCGCCCTAATGTGACCATGGACCTAATGTGTGGAAATGACGGCAATTATTCAATTCTTGTAGCTTTGCTTTCTACGATTAGAGACACAAATGAATGCACGCACACCATGCCCTACTACAAAACCTTTCTAGAGATTTTCTCGTAACCTAGCCTTCTTTGTATGTTGATATGCATTGCTTTGTGATATTTGCTACGTTTTGTGACCGACTGACCGGGCGGATCTCTCGGCAGGATCTGGGATCTTTGTGTCCCCCAAGGGTGTGCTGGAGCGCACCGGATCCGTCGGAATGTGTCTTGTCGTGTGGATGGGATGTGGTGTCCTCTCCACATTGGGTGAGTATCAGCAGCAATCTCATTCGTCACGCTTTTGTGGCACTAAAATTGCCGACATTTATTGCTAGCACCTGTTCTGATCTTTGAGGGCACTTGATAGCCTACCTGTGCCCTAGCGCCCACCCAAAAGCTCCAACAACAAATGATTCTGATCTTTTGGCATGACACAATCATTAACAATACCCTCAACATGCTTATATACCTACCTTACAATCATATTTATTGGTAACAACAATCGATGGCCTCATAAGGCCGCCAGACGGGTCTTCCCTTTGCCGCACTTGTGTGGTGGCCTGAGTAGGATCTTGTCCTACCTGCACACCGATGTTCCTGTGATCCAATAGACCTCGTACGGTCTCGCCGCTGATGAGTTAAACCCCAGCGGCCTTCATGGCCTCCTGAGCTGAGCTGAGTTGAGCCGGTCTCGGGTGACAGTGATACTTGAGGCCGACGACGTCCTGTCGAGAGAAGCCACCGGCTTCCTGGATGGTCAATGGGTCGTACCGTGTCCTCAATGTTAGGGCTGGCCGGTCGGTTCGGCGGTTGTCGGTCGGTCGGTCGGTCGGTCGGTCGGTCAGACAGGCCCATATTTTCCGATTGGGGCGTACTGAAGGTAGGCTGTCTTTTTATATCGGTCTGGCTTATTGATGTTTTTTTCTTACCCGCGAAATGAATACTGTGTTGCTATAAGTGTCCTTTGCAGTCTTCAGTATGACCCGTGTTTCCTGACTTGATTGTGACCTCCTTACCTGAGCCCTTATAACCTGACGCTTCTTTTGTCCTAGCACAATGATATCCCACGCTGCTCATTATATCCCGGAAGTTAAGCTTCCTAGCTAGAGTTAAGAACTTCCATCGTCGGTAACCTTGGTTGACCTTTTGAACCTTTGTTCGATTCTACGTGACCTCATGCTAATTTAGGGATTGTTCATGTTGACAAATGTGTCATCCCATCCAACATCTTGGATCCTCTTGTAATCAGTTGTTAACTCGAGCGATCCCCGTGGCATTTCTATGAGCTCCCTGTGATCCTACGTGACGTCAATGTAACCTCCTTTGACCCCAATATAACTTCCTGGGAGCTAATGACCGATTCGAATTGAAAAATTAGCATGTGACCCATTGTGACCTCTAATATGACACGAAACTTTGAAACCACACATGACACAGTACGTCCTTTCGTACGGCGGTACGACCTCTCGTGGTCCTCTTCTCCCACGGTGACCCAATGTAAGCACTTGTATTCCGTTGTGACCTTAAATGAACCACTCTGCTTTCTCGCGAGGCAGGCTCGACCTCTTGTATTTTACATGTACCAGTGCAACCTTTAGGGGTTCCCATAATGAACCTTGTAACCTTGTATGACCCATGACCCGCTCGTTCTGAGAGTCTGACCTTAGTTGACCTTTACTGACCTCATGTGACTTCTGCTGGCCCAGGTGACTTCGGCAGACCTTATTTGACCTCTGCTGACCCGGGTGACTTCAGCTGACCCCCGTGTGACCTCTGATGACCCGAGGTGACCTCTCATGACCTTTTATGACCTCAGGTGACCCCTACTGACCCTATGTGCCCTCTGCTGACCTCATGTGCCCCCTACTGACCCCGTGTGACCTCGGCTGACCCTCAGGCGCGCTGGCGTACGCCGAGCTGGGCACGGTGATCCCGTCCTCTGGCGCCGAGTATGTGTACCTGCTGGTGGGCCTGGGCAACCTGCCGGCCTTCGTCTTCTCTTGGGTGTGCTCGTTCGTGCTGAAGCCGAGCATGCTGGCCATCATCTGCCTCTCGTTCGCCGAGTACCTGGTGGAGGCGTTTGTGGAGGAGTGCGAGCCTCCCGCCCAGGTGGTCACCCTGGTCGGAGTACTCACTATCGGTGAGAAGGGAACTCACTCATCACAGTGAGAGCTTATACGCAGCAGAACTCACACTGAAATCTGTCACGGAATAGTCTGGAGAGCTTACATAGGAACGTTCGCACTGTGTGTTTAAATATTAAAAGGAAGTTCACAATAGCATTAAAAGGAAGTTCACAATAGCCGTTTTCACGACGGGCTATGTGGCGAATGCATCTAATTTGACCAAACCTGCACCAAATCTCTTTTACAGCAAATATATTCACAGCATGAATTTATTGCCGTTTTATTCGACAATAATGTCTGATGATATGCCAAGGCACATAAATATTAAATAAGCAATTAATGCAACCCTGACTGATAGCTACTAATAAATACACTGAACCTAATTTAACCAAATCTGCACCAAATCTGCACCTAATCTACACCAAATGTATACCAGATGGCCGTTGTGAAAACGACTAATGTGTTTACGGGCGAGCTCATAGTGGCCAGTTAGCTGTGAATAATTGTGAATAATTGGCTCAATGTTCGCCATATGTCCCTGTCCAGTGTCCGCATCTGTTGAACTCACGTATATTGCGTGGTACAATGAATTAATGGATATGTACTCAGTTATCGTACGAGTTGGGATATATAAGACCCATTTATATCCAGATTTTGATTGATATAAATTATTTTAAGCATGTGATGTCGAGACCTTATAGGTGTACCTAGTTCTAGTTGAAGTGGAACTCCCGTTTGAAACGAATAAGTATTTGTTCTTATTAATTTCATGCTGAGGTTCTTTTTTATCTCCGTAGAAGTTATGACAAATTTGGAGACCTATTTTTATCCATGCAACTGCTTGGCAATGGCCAAACACCGTGAAACAGCTCTTGATAATTCATGCAGGATGGTATTGTAAACAACCATCGTCCTGCATACCCTTTCATAAAGCCAAATTAATGACACTGTTTTCCTAAGTGACATTGTAAATAGCTGAAAAACAGTGCCGCTTCGCTTTTCCTTAATGACCTCCTAATGAGATAAAAAAGAGACCGTATTCAACCCTTGTGCCCTAAAATGGTGCTGGCTCATCTCCATTTTCCTGTCTCACATGTGCTTTTATGTTCCCTTGATAGCAGCACCATCTTAAGAGCATAACCATTGGCTATGCTCTTCGTCTTTCATAAATGCGGCCACATATATGCCAGTTTTAAAGCATCATTGTCTCAATTCTCACATGGCAGGGCGCAGGTGTGCTTGAGCCATTTCGTAATACAAACGTCACATGTGTAATGGATATGGTTCCCACTACTGTCTCTGCTCCCCGTGTCTCAGCTGCGCGTAGTCGATCCCGTGTCGGTGCCGTGTCCCCGACGAGTCGTGTACGCCGGGGGCACAGCTGCTCCCTCCTAGACCGAGCACTTATGACGTAACAGGTGACATGGCGACCATCCGCAGCTGGCTCAGCACGGTCCGCCGCGTCGGTCTCTCTTTAGGCAGCCCCGGTCCTGTCATGGCCTGTGACGTCAGCGAGACCCACTTCACCCCCCCCCCCCCTCTCCTGTCTGTAGGTGGTGCCCCCTCCCCGCTCATGTCTCCCCTCGAGGACAGTGCCAACCGGCTGGGTCATATACTATGGATGCGGCCTTGCGGCAACAAATCAGCCCTGTCGTGCTCTCTGTTGTTTTGAGCGGCGTTGGCGGACGGCGTGTCATATTTCGCAGACAGGAGCTGTGTGTTTTGGCTTATATATGGCATGAATGAGCTCAGTGACAATGCGAGAAGTCTAGTGTTTCCTTCACGCATTGAAGTGAGCGTAAAACAATTATATAACTTCATTTATATTTCAAATTGAAAAATTGAGACCGTAGCAACGCTATTTTAACAATGATTTTATCCCAAAGCACCGCGGGCCCAGTTTCCAAGGAGTCCATCTCGACCGAAATGACCTTCAGTCGCTCCCATCCATAAAGTGGAGTTCTGTTTCCGGCGCGGGCCCAATGTCGTCGGTTTCATCATGGTGTGTGGGCTGTGGGCGCGGACGGACGGATCGGACGGGGCGGTGCCTCTGCCCCTGCCCCTGCCGGCTGTCGAGCCTCTGCCAACTGAGGCCTGCTTCACTGTCATGGCGGCCTTTGCTGACCGGACTGTGTCGGCTTATTGATGGCGGTCCGCGACCGAGCGAGCGTTGTCATGGAAACATCCGATTTGGTAATGCTGCCCGCCATCCAGGGATGTTTTGCTTTTTATTAGTTGAATGAGTATGCAGCTGAGTCAAATGAAGACCATCAATGACCAGTGAGAGGTCCCATATTGTCAAATTGCCTACAAGAAGTTGTAGGGTGAGCTTGAACGTATCGCTTAGCCTGCCGAATGTCGTATTGCCCATATCCAAATATAGATTCTCGCAACCTATTGAAAGCACAAATCATAAGTTTTTAAGTTTTTTTTTCTTTAAGTTTTCTTTATAGAATTTCTTACGTTTTAACTTTCATAGGTGTTCGCTTATTTAGCTGTGGTTGTTCCTCCACATTAAACCTACGAATGAATGCCGGCGAATTAAGTTTATTTCTATCCTGCTCGCCCCAAGGGCCCGATTAAATTGCTGAAGCCCGAAATCCTTACGTAAAGTACAAATAGCCGAAACCTTGGACAACATTTCCCTGAAAATGTCACGTCCGTTTCAAAAATAGTGGTAAATAGGAGCTACAATCGTCGATAATTCAAATAAGGACCTCTGAGAAAATCTTTGAGCGTCAGTCTGGAGCGCTTTGCGATGAGGATTCATAAAGGTCGCACGAACGTGACCCTCGAGAATTGGACTGCCTTGAGTGAAGCGATCGTCATCGATTTGAACATGAAATGAAATGAAAATAATTTTTACATTTCACAGGTTTCTGGCCTAGTGCGCACTTCAAAGTTCAATGGGTCCAGATAGATCCCTAAAAACAAGACGAATTGTAGAATGAAGCCATAGTTTTTCATTGGGTTGTCTATTCCAGCTTCAAATATCGTGTTTTCAGTTTCAAAGCTGAACCTTCATATAAAGCATATTAATAGGTGCGATATACGTAAAAAGAGTCGTACGGTACGAAAAACGTGCGTATTGGGTAAGGGCATGGCTCCAGATAGTAATATGGTCTTCTTCCTAATATTTGGTAAGTAGATATTTGAATGTAAAATCCAAATGTCCTATCAATATCATAACATTTTTAAAGTAAGTACATAGCAACAACTATAAGCTGCGCTGTTGTTGTCGGCATCAGACAGAGAAATCTGTTTGAATCCTAGCGGCTTTGGCTGACGAGCTTTGAAGCTATCGAATAGCTTCAGCTTACAATAGTTAGTACCCAGCGGCAGCGTTCTCCGGCTTAGAGTCTCCACAAATGACAGTCGTCCGGCTCCCGCCCAGTAACTCTCGTGGCAAACTAAGCTGCTATTGGAATTAACAAGCAGTCGGGCACAGTGCTGTCTGGCGCCCCAATGAGAGCGCACTGAACCCTCGGACATTACTTCTCCTATTGGCAACTGGTTGACGTCAATGAGTCCATCGACATCGCGGCACGTAGCGGTTTGGATGGCGCTGGAGGTTTGGAGTGTGTCCATTCTTTATTGAAAGGGCATACGTTTAATTTATTATGCCAACCGTTCTTCGGATTATTAACTAGTTTGCTGAATCAAAAGCGGCGCGGGCTTATGCAACCCCCTTTGACTGGGGGGGGGGGGTGTGGACATTCCTGTCGTAAAGTGCCATGAAATTAGTTTTCGAAATATGAAGAAATAAATAAATGAATGAGTTTGATGAATATTTTATGGAAATTGGCCTGCCATCACTCATCACTATTTTATCGCTGCAACCCTTTGCGATTCTCCGCAATCCTCTGCAACCCTCACCGACCCCCGCGATCGGTTGGTGCGTGCCCGGTCCCGGTGCCAGCTGCCTCGCATCACCGACACCTCATTGAGCGAATCGCCCGACCGCTGCCCGATCCCAGAGGTAAACAGGGCTATGTTCGGGCATACCGGTCATCCTCTCAGCCGCGAGGTCACATAGCGCTCGGTCGTCAGCCGCTGGCTATCCGCCCAATGGCATCTGTCCCTCCCTCCCTCCGCTCGACACCGGTCGGTCTTGTGACATTGTTCGGCCTTGAACAAAGGAACGAGGTCCCGGCATGTTGACCTAGACTAATGCGAGCAAACAGGTCAAGGTGATTAACTCGTTAGTGGTGTGAGGTGAGCCGCATCGTTTGACGTGTGCGAGCCGCGGTCGCCTCACGAACTAGACAGACGACCTTAGCACAGAGAATGCCGTCTCGTTCCATGACAGACCATGCTTGCTGGCACGGTGCCAGACCTTCATGTCTAATGTTGGTCACGTGGGTGGCTCTGACGTCACAGACGCCTGCAGATGTGTCGGCGGGAGGGGGAGGGGGAGGGGAGGACTGTGAGCGGCGACTCGGGGGTGGAACGGATCGCTGCCGGCGGGGGCCAGTAATAACACGGACCCGTCCCGAGGGGGCCGGGCCGGGCGGCAGTCGGCGGCTGCCCAATTCTGGCCGGGCCGGGCCGGGCCGCCAACGACCTCAACCAGAACCTGTGTGAGTCACTCATGGCGGCAGTTCTGTGACATAATCTACGCCCAGCGGAAATCTCGTCATCAGGCTGAACTTCCAGACATTTTACGGTGGCAGAGTGACATGGAATGTCATCTACTAATTGTATAAGCGTTATGTGCTGAGCGGTGCGGTTCAGCACTTTACAATTATATAAACCCAG
>NW_024883343.1:0-104540 GCF_019059575.1 Amphibalanus amphitrite
CGAGCATTAACGGGGACGTTGAATCGTGATACGGGCCGAGGTGACACGACGCGACACCGAGCCAGTGGGGTCCAGGGAAGGGGCGTAGGGGGAGGGAGGGGGGGGCGATAACGAGAAGGGTGGAGAAGAACAAACAGGCCGGCGGCGGGCCCCCGCGCCGGCCCGATAACACGCGCAGTGTGAGCCGAGCCGCGGTGCACAAGGGGTGCGCGGAGTGTTTCTTGCGCGGCGCGCGCGGCGAACGCGATATAGTGCTCGGTTTGGTTACGGATTAACAGGACTACATCAACGGAGCGACAGGAGACGGACGCAGGATGACAGGTGGGCGCAGCGATAGGCTGCGGGGAGGGGAAAAAATCTAGGTAGAACGGCCACGAGGAGACGGGATAGGGGGGGGGGGTGGGACCGTTCGACGGGCGCTATAGACGTGGGCGTGACGGAGAGGGGCGGGTATCTAGCTGACCACGACACCGTGTGCTTAGAGAGGCCAGCATCTGTGGTCCCCATCGTGCCATGGCCACGGCCGACGGGTGTGACCTGATCCGTACATGCCGTGGGCACAGGATGACCTGGCAACTGTGGTCCCCGTCGTGTCATGGCCACGGCCGACGGGTGTGACCTGATCCGTACATGCCGTGTGAACAGGATGACCTGGTAACTGTGGTCCCCGTCGTGTCATGGCTACGGCCGACGGGTGTGACCTGATCCGTACATGCCGTGTGAACAGGATGACCTGGCAACTGTGGTCCCCGTCGTGCCATGGCCACGGCCGACGGGTGTGACCTGATCCGTACATGCCGTGGGCACAGGATGACCTGGCAACTGTGGTCCCCGTCGTGTCCTGGCCACGGCCGACGGGTGTGACCTGATCCGTACATGCCGTGTGAATTGGATGACCTGGTAACTGTGGTCCCCGTCGTGTCATGGCCACGGCCGACGGGTGTGACCTGATCCGTACTTGCCGTGTGAACAGGATGACCTGGCAACTGTGGTCCTCGTCGTGTCATGGCCACGGCCGACGGGTGTGACCTGATACGTACATGCCGTGGGCACAGGATGACCTGGCAACTGTGGTCCCCGTCGTGTCATGGCCACGGCCGACGGGTGTGACCTGATCCGTACATGCCGTGTGAACAGGATGACCTGGCAACTGTGGTCCCCGTCGTGCCATGGCCACGGCCGACGGGTGTGACCTGATCCGTACATGCCGTGGGCACAGGATGACCTGGCAACTGTGGTCCCCGTCGTGTCCTGGCCACGGCCGACGGGTGTGACCTGATCCGTACATGCCGTGTGAACAGGATGACCTGGTAACTGTGGTCCCCGTCGTGTCATGGCCACGGCCGACGGGTGTGACCTGATCCGTATATGCCGTATGCACAGGATGACCTGGCAACTGTGGTCCCCGTCGTGTCATGGCCACGGCCGACGGGTGTGACCTGATCTGTACATACATGCCGTGTGCACAGGAGGACCTGGCAACTGTGGTCCCCGTCGTGTCATGGCCACGGCCGACGGGTGTGAACTGATCCATATATGCCGTGGGCACAGGATGACCTGGCAACTGTGGTCCCCGTTGTGTCATGGCCACGGCCGACGGGTGTGACCTGATTCGTGACGTATGGTACCCTGCGGGCGCCCTCGGCCCCGGGTGGGAGGTGGAGGGGGGACTCTCTCTCTCTCTCTCCTCTCTCTCTCTCTCTCTCTCTCTCTCTCTCTCTCTCTCTCTCTCTCTCTCTCTCTCTCTCTCTCTCTCTCACTTTCTTCCTATTTCCTTTCCTATTCCCCGTCCCCGCTCCCAACATATACGAGGCGTCGTCAGCGAGGTGTTGTCGCGGCTGAGCAAATATTGGAGCTTACGACCGGTCGGGACGACAGCGGAGAGTGGGAGAGCAGAGAGGGAGAGTTTGAGGGCACGCAGCTGCGCGCTAAGACAAACAGGTCGGCCGTGCCGAGGCCCAGGGAGGGGAGATGGGGCGTTGGGAGCGGTCTCCAGCGGCGGCTGGGTGCTGGGGAGGGGCCAGTCATAACGGAGGGTGGGGGTGGGGGGTGGGGGGGAGGGAGATACACTCAGACGACCATTGGGGCGGGAGCACAGTCGCACGATGGAGGGCGCGTGCTTCAGTTTTCCGTTCGGCGAACCACATCCGTGCGCAGGTGACGCCCAGCTGGTTAGCGTCACTCGGTCGCTATTGCACAATAGTCTGGCACCGGCGTCACATCGAGCATACGGCGCGGGACAACGGTGCTACTTGACGTTTTGCCGGCGATACGCACTGCGCGCTGTCCCGGCGTCGGCCACGACGCTCACTTTCTTCATTGGACACATGCGGCGGACCGGCCTGAGAGGAGGCACTGCAAGACAATATCTAGCGGCTGTACGGCGTCTCCACCTTCAGTGCGGACACCCGCTTCCGGCGGGGACACCACCGTATCTCCAAGCAGCGCTACGAGGATATGAAATGCGCGGCGGGGAGCCGATCGAGAGGCGACGGCAAGCGATCACTGTACCGCTGCTTCGCCAATTGAAAAATCGGCTTGGGGCTCTACTCCCGTCCGCGTGGGATCAGCGCTGTGTGTGGGCGGCGTGCTCCTTAGCCTTCTACGGCGGACTCCGGAGTGGCGAGTTCCTCTACACCGGCCCGGGTCGAGGAGTACGGTTATCCGATGTGACGTTCACGGAGGTGGGGCTGCGCCTCCGTATCCGGATTCAAAAAAATCGACAGCGGGGACCGGCAGTACACATAGACTTGCCAGCGACGGGGACATCCACATGTCCAGTGAGAGCGGCACACGCCTTCTGGCAAGCTCGAAACGAGGGAACGGGAGCCGACTCTCCGCTGTTCGTCACGGAGGCCGGTGTTCTCACACGGCGGCGCTTAAACCGGATCCTAAGAGAGGCACTTGGACCAAGTTTTTCTTCCCATTCGCTTCGGATTGGACTGGCTACCGCTGCTGCCGCCGCTGGGGTGTCAGACAGCGTGCTACAGAGTCTGGGACGGTGGAGAAGCGAGGCGTATCAGGGCTACATTCGAGGTCATCGGCGGACTGCGTTGGAGGCTCTGGTGGCAATCGCTCGGTCACGGTGACCTTGCACACAGCGCAGGGATCGGCACAACACACCGGCGAGCGACGATCGCACAATCCATCGGTAAACATTTTTGGGCACATTTACGCTAAACTTAAACAACAAAGGTAGAGACAGGGGATGACACTTTTTTTTATTCGGGACGGATAGGACACTTGGCAGTAGCCGATGGGCTAGAGAATATGGTCACATTTGCTACATTAACACGTCAAGTGTTGGAAACGTGTCAGCGTTTGTAATGGAGTGTCAGCGTGCCCACCAAATTTCAGCGTGCTCATTGATATTGGTAACGGAGGATGGGGAATCGGTTAAATCATAATTCATACATTCATATATAGGTGTCTGACCGGGCGTCTTGTGTGCATATGCGCAGGTGTCCGGCCACTCAGCGCGGCGAGCGCCGAACAGCAGCTCATCGACGCGCAGCTGCGAGCCGAACTCGACGGCGTCGGGAGATCTCGGCGCTCCGACGAGCAGAACTCGGCCCCTGGCCCCGGCTACGCTGACGGCGGCAGCGGCGGCGGGACTTGGTGCGGACACACGGCACCGACCTGGCCTTATCACCAGCCAGATGGACGGCAGAGGTTCGACGCCCCCCAAGCGGGCCCTGGGAGCGGCAGACCGGCACCGTACAACGAGCACAGTGGGTCGGCGCCTGTGGGAAACGCCCCCTGGCCGGGACCTATGGACGGCCCCAATCGGCCCCCGGCGCCGGGCAGGCTATACGGGAGAGAGCCGGTTTATGGTCCGGGCCCGAGCGCTGCGCCGGCTTGGCCCAGCGCCGGCTGGGCGCAGGGCCGGCCGCGGCCGAGTGAGGTATACCGAGCGGCGGCGGGCACCCGCGCGAGTTCGGCGGCCGGGAGAGTGGCCGGGCGTGGGGCCCGGTGCCGGCGCCCCAGACGAACGACGGGGCACGCGGGAATCGACAGGAACCGGAGTGGGGCCCGGCGCCATTGCCCCCCGGGGGCGGTGAGCATCAAGCGAACCACACGGTAGAGACCGGACTGGGGCCACCTGCGGCCGTCGGAACCCGCGGCAGCCTACACCGGGGCCGGCGTCGTCGGAGGAGCGTCGATAGCGGGAGCCCGCCGCGGCGGCGCCGACGAACAGCGGCGTCTTCCTACACGGCCTCGTCGTCATCAGAAGACGACATGGAAGATCGGCGGCAGTCATACCGACGGGCGCCAGTCCGGTCGACTGCCGCGGCCGCTCCCGCTGATCTGTGTCTACCTGCGGTTCAAGCGCGGGCGGAGCGGCGGCTCCGCAATCGGCGGCGGTTCGTGTCAGTCGCCGACGCAGCCGACGCCGCTGAAACTCGGCCAGCGAGCAGCGTGGAGTACACGTGTCGGGTCGCGGAGATAATGACTCACACCGTGTATCACTTCCCGGAGTGCGGTCTGCAAGCGATCTGCTACCTAGCCTGGCTGCTGTGGCAAGCGGTCCGCCATCCGCTGCGGGCAGTCGCGGCGGCCGACAGCTGTCAACACTCCGCGCACCCCTTGTGCACCGCGGCTCGGCTCACACTGCGCGTGTTATCGGCCGGCCACGGCGGGGCCGCCGCCGGCCTGTTTGTTCTTCTCCACCCTTCTCGTTATCGCCCCCCCCCCCCCTCCCCTCCCCCTACGCCCCTTCCCTGGACCCCACTGGCTCGGTGTCGCGTCGTGTCACCTCGGCCCGCTAATCACGATTCAACGTCCCGTTAATGCTCGATTAGCGTGTCCTCCGATCAACTCCCCTCCCCGTTTGGCTGTGAAAGGCCGTCAACACCCGGGCGTCTGTATAACTGAATGGCCTGCGTCCATCCCAGCCTTAGTGGCTGAACAGCAGAGAAGGGCAGGCATCTGTGCTTTTGAAGCCGACAGGAGTTTCGAACATTTTTACAATCCTACTGTTTTCATGTTTGGTATGTCTAACTTGTGGTACTTTTAAATTATATTTACAACTGCAAAGCGGGATCGTCCAAGCACTTGTTGAGATCTGAAATGCGTCTTTTAATACCTGCCAATTTTGCGAGGCGGTGGTGTTTTTAAAAGATACAAAACATTAATTCAATGACGCTCCCTCAGCACTGAATGCACCAAAGGCCGGCGCCTCGAAGCCTCGAAATGCGTATTTTCCTGACGTCTGTATCATCAACGATCCAAAAGAGAACCTTTTATGTGTTACATCCATCGTAACGAGATATTCCCCAAATGGCTACCATCGGACGTGTGCTCAATGCACCAATGCGTTCAGGGGGGCGGGCCGGGATGGCAGCACGTGCTATGCGTTCTGGGAATTGGACGATGAGACCCCACACCGTTGCTACCCACACCCGGCTGCCGCTATTGACAAATGACAAGGACGTTTGTCGCATACGATGGTTCTCTCTTGAGAACGTCGAAGGCCCGCGCTGGTGGGACGTGGGCGAGTGGGGATGGGGGAGGGGTGGCCGGGAGGGGAGTGGGAGGGGGCGCTGGCTGACAGACCGTGGGGATCAGACCCCCGCTGTCACACCTCCCCTCCCACCCCCCTCCCCGATCGACCGTCACGCAGCAGGACGGCGACGTGACGCGTTCTTGATGACGGGCTGGGGCCGAGGCTGTAACAGTTACATACAAACATGCATCCATGTAAAAACAGAGACAGGCGGATAGATGGGGAAACAGAGAGATTGACAGAAAAGCACTCGGACAGACAGATCACGCACATACAGACACGCTGAGAGAGAGATGGAGAGAGAGAGAGAGAGAGAGAGAGAGAGAGAGAGAGAGAGAGAGAGAGAGAGAGAGAGAGAGAGAGAGAGAGAGAGAGAGAGAGAGAGAGAGAGAGAGAGAGAGAGAGAGAGAGAGAGAGAGAGAGAGAGAAGTCTCCCACAGATCCACTCCTTTCGCGGCCTCGCAGCTCCCACAGTAGCCCTCTGCGCGGTAAATACCGCCTTCCCGTTAGCCACGGGAACATCCCACCTGTTCGTTCTCTGGTAGCTATAGTACGACTCTCATTACGGCTCTGCGGGGGCGGTGAGAGCTGTGCCGAGGCTTACCGACAATAGCAGCGGAGGTAGTTGTAATAAAAGTAGACTGGAGAGTGGAGAGGAGATGAGGAATGCCACGGCTGACGGTTGTCCCCGCGCTGGTGAACTTTTCTTGGTCTATCTTGAGACGGTTATTGACATCTTTGCGTCATAAATGGAGTGTTCTTAATTGAAGCTATGCTATAAGTGTGTATCTTACAGTGCAAGGCAATGACCTGCATATTACAGCTCTATTAAATATGAATAGGATGAGTCGAGGAGCCAGAAGAAAAGGACAAAGGTACACGTAGCAGTGGTTGACGAATTCAACTAGACCATTTAAGGCGAGCACGCGTTTTAAATCACTATATAAGCTCGGTGTTTGAAAACAGAACAGTCGTTAAGCGTTGACATAAAGGTAGGGGAGAGCGGGGCCAGTCGAACCACTTTTTATATATTGACATGCACAGCGAGATCTAGTTGTCATATCGAAAAATGCACAATACCATGAAAAAATATACTCTTTTGGCTTTATTTTAAGTTATGTAAAATTATGTTTCAAACATATTTTGCTGCCAAAAGCATGCTTATAAAACAGCTCTACGCCCGTTTCAAATGACCCCGATGCGAGGGTCAATTGAACCAGCCCATGGGGTCAATTGCACCTATCCTTAACAATGGGATGTTTTCCTCTTTAAGGCCACTTTCTTAAGGATATATTTTGTCCGGTTTACTTTTCCAAATGCTACATTCAATAGGTCGTTGGAAAGCTAAAAGTGCTAAGTTCCTCATAATAGGTGACATAAAGTACATAGACTATGGTAAAATGGGCGGATGAGGAAAATGAGAAATATCTCAGGCTATAGTGTGCTTTCAAGCAAAAGGCTGGAGAAAAAGGGGTCAAAAATTGAGCTCTATTAAACTACTATTTCAGTTTAAAAGCTCATTTCAAAGGAAGACTATTTCCTTTAATGTTTACAGCCCCTGAACAATAACCATTGCAAAGGTCACCGGGGTCCATTGAAACGGCCTGTGGCCCTGTTTCAACTGACCCTCAGAGAAGCGTTTCAATTGACCCCATCCGCTCCCGCCATCTCGCACGCGCCGTAAAGCTCATGTCAAACGAGCTGGAGGGACGGCATCATGCTGAATGAAGGGCCAAATAAGGTGTTATTCCGGAGCCAGGAGTTCTTCTTTCAGCAAACAAAGGTATATGAGATATCACAAAATATTCATAAGAACGATTTCTCCCAAACGCCCCTCAAAAACACAAAAACAAGTGTCAAATCAAAATTACCGTCCGTTTGCCGCCCAAACGCCGTTGACAAAGGAAGTGGTCGAGCGCGGATGCGCAGTGGTGTCGGCAACGCCATATGTTGCATACTGTTGAAAATAAAGCCATGTTTCATCTGACCCCGTGTTTCAACTGGCCCCGCTCTCCCCTACTTATGTAGCTATATATGTGGAAAAGTTTAGCATGTGTCCTGTGCAGGGTGGGGCAGAAAGATTTACCTGTTTGTTTTCAGTCCATAGCTTAAGAAGTTATGAACAGATTTTGATAAAATTTTGCATGCAGCTTCTTAACTGACTCATGTATCAATATTAACATCGTTTTTACATTTTGTAATAGTTGTTGGTGAGCTATGGCGAAGATGACTAAGTGAGCCCAAATTGCGGCGCTGAAGTAGGCTGGCCACAGCTTCCGAAGCGTTGCCAAACAGCTCGGTGTTGCCGTAAAAATGGTTTGCAGTGTAATTAAATGACTTAAAAAGACAGTGTTAGTGTTGACGAAGTCCATGCCAGGCAAAACAAGGGATTTCCGCTTCCAAAAGCTGGTTAATATCGTGCACAAGAAGGTGTTTCAAGTCCTTGGCGAAGCATGCGCAAACTGCCAAGGGACCTCGGTGTTTCGCCCAGAACCGCCAGGAGAATCATAAACGACGGCCTAGGCTTCATGTCATACAGGATGCAATGTCGGTCGACACCTAATTTCGGCGGCATCCAGGGAAACGCGGCTACACAGGACCCAAAAGACATTGGAGGAGATCAGGAGCGCCGGTAACAAGGCATTCTGCTGGTCCAATGACAACATTTTCATGCCTGAGCCCCAGAGACACTCGCACTCCAAAAGCGTCAGAATTTTGGCAGATGGTCCATCCAGCATTAATCCTGCTATTCGCACCATTTTTTGTCGCCAGAAGCCTGCTGGTGTCATGATTTGGGCTGCCGTCGCAGCTGACGGCTCAAAAGGAACCTTGGTCTTCACCAAGGAGGCTGTGGAAGTGAATTCACATGGGCTCAAGTCTATTTGCTCGAGGAACATGTTTTGCGTTGGGTCACTCAGTCGTTCTGAGACGGATACGTCTTCGTTCAGGACGGCGCGCCGCCGCAAACGGCCAACATCGCTCAACCGTGGTGGAAGACCCACATGCCTGGGTTCTGGGACAAAGACATTCGGCCATCATCAAGTCCAGACCTGAACCCGATGGAATTCGCAATTTGGACCATCTTAGAGAGGAGAGTGCGTGCAGCGCCACACAGCAGAATCGCCGCCCTGAAGCTGGCCCTCGGGACGGCACCGTCAAATCTTGGCGGGGACACCATGCGGCGCTCGTGCCCCTCCTCAGAGGAACGTTTCGAGATAGTGGTGAAGGACAAAGGTGGCCATTTTGAGTCATAATGCCGTCGTTGAGATGTGTACATGTTACTGCATATATGTGCCAGAAATCAATTTGATATCTTTGTTCATAGCCGAAATATTTAAGAAAATCAAGAGGTAAATCTTTCTGCCCCACCCTGTAAATCAATGCAGTGCAGAATTGCAAGCCTAATGGAATTGAACAGAACGCGACTCTAAATTGTAGAACGTCCTTTGCACATTCGAAAACGCACTATCCCGTCCACCATTTATCAACTTTTTAAAGCTCCATCGAATTTCAGTCACAGAATCGCCAAACACCATCTTCCCGTCGAATACTTATGGCGGCGGCACGCGACCGGAATTCCATCCTCCCGGTCAGCCTCTTTCGGTGCTCATATTGGTTGCTGCAACAGATTTTCTGCGCTTGGTAGAACGACATTGGTGACAGATCTATATCGTCTCGTGGAAAAGAAGCGATGGCAACAAATCTCGGTCGTGGTAGAACGTTGCTGCCTGCTGGTGATCGATCTATCTCTTTGTAGAACGGCGCTGAGGACAGATCTCCCATCCCATGTTGGAAAACCGCTAGCGACAGATCTCCCCTCCCATGGCAGAGCGGCACTAGCGGCAGATCCCTCCCATGGATAGACCGGCGCCTAAGCCAGGGGACTGGCCGGCGCGAGGCTCGGGCGTTAGTCGCGTAAGGCTCGGTCGATGTACGCGGCGGCACACACGCCTCAGGGGATGTGGACAAGAGAGGCACCAGGTGTGGCCGTCACCGTCGACAGAATGGCCTCGGCAACGACTGCCGCTGGAAAATAACCGGGAAACCAGAATAGCTTCCAGAGGATTGTCGTTGACGTACCGGAGTGATAGGCAACAGATCAATGTTTCCTGGAGTGCGGCGTGGTGCACGCTGAAGAAATGATTTACCTGAAATAGTATAGGTTTTTGTTATTGTAGGTACCTATAATCTATATGTATGCGGTATATGTTTTGCACCATCATATAGGTATACGGTGGAACGGCGCAGTAGTCAGCACCTACTCGTAACGGTAGACGTTGCATCCTACTCGTTGCATCTATCCTAGTATTTGGTTGTTTCTCCCTTCCCCGGCCCTTACATAGAAGCTCAACAAATAGCGCCAGCCCAGCACGTGATGCCTGATTTCATCAATCAGTTCCGCCGTTTTTGGAACCACTGTTCCCCCTTAATCACTCAGTTGGGTTCTTGTTCGCACTCCAAAGAAAAAAGACCCAATAACAGTGACCAATTGAAAGAAAGAGCCGACCATCAAAAGCGGGAGAATGCGCCGCCACCAACTTTGATCGACAGGCCGGTAGCAAAATACATCGTTAAAAGTTTCCGACGTTTCTCGGCGAACACAAAAGGGCCTCACCGAGGCGGACGCCGCCTCTCGAGGGCAATAATGGTGGCCCAGCTTCTGACGGCTTCCTGGGAGCCGCTGAGGGTCTCCGAGATCCGGTCGCCGACGGCGTGTCATAAACGGGAGACGGGACGACGGCGGCTCAGTGGGAGCCTGGCCGGGGCTCACCGCAGCGGCAGGAGAAAACTGGCGGAGCGTAAACCGTACGAGAGGGCATGGCTTACCAAAGATAGTAGGTAGTATTTCGCGTTCTGCAATTGACCAGTGCACATCTTTGTTTTACATAACGGCATACCAAGTATCAATATCATTCTATCAATATCAATATATCATCTATATCATAAGTATTAACGACATACCTAATTCCGCATTGTATTGCTGTGTTATAAGGGCCCGGGCACTCTGAAAGCCAATTAAGTCATCCACCGTGTCTTCGTGTGCTGTCTATGATTGGATGAACGGGCGAGTAGTGTTTGCGCCGATCGGGTGCGAAACGGCCTGACAAATGGTGATGACAGTGATATCGGCCATAAATGCCGCCAAACGAGCTGGCAGCGAAAGCTAATCACAAACCCAATCACCGTCGGCGCTGGCTAAAAACAGGCGGCACGCCACAGCGGCTCCGCACCGCAGCAGCTCGGACCGCCATTATACCGGGGAACAATCAGAATAGTGCGAAATAACCAATTTCCATAACAAAAACCCACGCATACTAATGAGCGAAGAGTTCAAGAATAGACGGTGGCAGAAAGCTGAAAGCTGAATGGTATGCACGACGGTAAGCTGTTTCTAGAGCTGCTTTTGACTGTGACATTTGCGAAGGGGAATTCCTGTGAAGCTAGCTGACGACACCTCAGAAGTTCCGCAATCTGCAGTTCGGAAATCCAATACAGATCACGACGGCATCGATAACTGGCCGTGGGTTCCCCTAATAGCGTCGGCCGTCGACGTTGTTCTGTGCGGCTCGATTTCGTCCCCGAGCTCTGTGGTTTTCTGACCGAGGAAAGGGTCTGAGTAGGCGGTGAGCTGGAAGTTGATAATCGAGAGTCCGTATCATTTCACCGGGACCACTGAAAGGTCACGAGATGATCAGCAGCTGACGCTCACGTTTTGCCCAGAGGTCATTTTGTCCGCAGGTTTCGGATGAACGGTCCTGTATTGACCGACCGTCTTGGGCCGAGCGGGGGTGTATTGATCATCGGGGTCGGTGAAGAATCGATTGGCCCAACCCCCTGACCCTAGCAGTGACCTTTGGGTCACTCGGGACCAGTTTCAGTTAGTCGTTGTGTGAAATCGATAAACACTATTACTGTTTGGACGTAATCTTGCTCTGGCACTGAAACCAACACAACCCAACGGAAAATAGCAATGTTCACCCACCACCCACCCCTCCCCTCCCCTCCCCCAGCCAAGCTCCAGTTCAACCAACCACATAGCCTTGAACCAGCCTTTGTGGCCCTTGGGATGAGCTCCAGTAACTTCATAACCGTGGTTATGGCCTCTTTTGCGAGAGCAAATCGTAGAATGCCAGGTTCCAGCAGCTATGAAGATCATGAAGTTACATTGGAAAGAAGCGGAGTCTATTTCCTTTCCATCGTTACCTTTTATGGCAAGAAAGCAGGAATTTGACAGCAAAAGAACCCATACTCGCCCTGAATGCTGGCTCTCCTGCGATCTCACTCCATTTCCTACGAACTAGGATGGAGCTTGATGCTTGGCCGAGCCAGCACTGAGGAAAATTGAGGAACTTATCCAACGCAATAAGGCACCGTTTCCATCTCGCGATAAGTCAAATAACCTAAAGTGCAATGCATCTCGTAGGAGGCTACATGCCTCGAAGTACTTTCATACCAGCCAGCAACACACCACAGCTATCAGACTGGGGGAATCCTGTATTCATACTTCACGGGTACATCTACAATCGGTCGTCGTTCGTTCGAGTCATTCCCAGAGCCAATAGGATTCAGACATGTGCGGCGATTCTTGCACTCCACTTCGCTGGAGACAGATGATAACAATATATACAGTCCGGCCGGGCGGACCGCCGCCCGCCGGCTCAGGCAGAGTTCACTCCCAGCTCAGTCATTCTGACAGTGTGTCTGTCTCGCCGCGTGTCCAGACCCAGTGAGGACTCAGTCTCAGTCTCAGTCACCGTCACCGTTCCATGGGAAAAGATCACAATTCACAGAGAATTTCCCGCGTATAAAACCAGACACGACGCGCTGCCTGAATTCTCCGCCGCTAACAAACCGTTTTGGTATGATCTCACACTCCGGTAGCGTGCATACTTCAGACACAATAATAGCTCACACTTCGCGCGCTCGACTGACGCACGGTGGGCCGCCGCGCGGCTCGCCGTCCCACCCGCTCAGGGCCGGTTCACTGCACCCTACCAGCACACACGTCTACCGCCGCGGCGGCCGGCCACTCTCTCCAGCCCTACAGGCCGAGGAGGAGGACGCGCGGGTCCTCGACGGCCGCCTTTATGTGCCGCAGGAAGGTGACCGCCTCCCTGCCGTCAATCAGCCGGTGGTCGTACGTCAGCGCCACGTACATCATCGGGCGGATCTCCACCTGCCGGTAGGAGAGAGAAACTGAGGTGAGAGGCGGCGGGGAGAGAATACGACGTAGACGTTAGCGACGATACTGTGGTGCATGATCTGCTGAACGGTGCACATTACGCTCGTACCGATTGTAACCGTATAAACAAATGGGGACAAAAGAAATTGTAGCACCTCGATATCAAGCTCAGTACACGGTGGTTGAGACAGTCAAGAGGAAAAACGATGAAATCCAAATTTTTCAGTTCTGTATTTCTGTATTTCTGTATTTATTAGATCGCCAACAGGCCCATCGCCCTTTTACTGACGAAGTCAGTTACACACAAGCAATACACAAGATGACAGTACCTACATAAGAATAAACGTTCGATAAAACAAGATCGATAAAAGTAAAGCACGTGAGTATGATGTAAAAGATCACATGAAAGTGCCTTGCGTAATTGTGAAGCCGATAGCGCGTGTTTTAAATGAGTATGAACTACCAGTAAAGAAGTCGGTGGTCGGGTCATGGAGCAAGAATGAGTTGCATGCAGCTGGGATCCTGACAAACAAACATCGTTGCACGGTGTTCACTCGCGCGCGCGGTGTGTTCCACAGAACCGTGCTCCTCGTCCTCCGTGCCGGTACGGCAAGACCGAACGCACCGACTAACACATCATTGTCCAGCTTCCCACGATGAATGTGGAATAAAAACATGATATCGTACTGTATGAATCTAGACTTGATGGAGCGCACTTTAAAATGTGAGAGTAAAACCAAGTAGTCCAGGTCGTCAGAGCGCCTGTCAGAGTAACGAGCTAACCACATCAGAAACTTGTGCTGCACTCGCTCGAGCCTTGTCAGGTGAGATGCAGCCGCTCCAGCCCATATGACACAGCCATACTCGATGATTGAACGCACATGAGCGTAGTACGTACACAACATGGTTTTGTGATCAAAGGCGGCTCTGCTGTAGCGTCGAGACAGTTGCATACTACGGATAATCAGTCCTAACATCCGGTTTGCCTTGGCAACAGTCTGGTCAACGTGGGCGGCAAACGTAAGCTTGGAGTCGAGGATTACTCCTAGGTCTCGGACTTCGGATCGGCGCTGTAGGGTAGTGCCATCTAGAGTGTATGTGGCTAGGATGGGAGATTTTCGTAGGGAGAAGGAGATGACATGACATTTGGTAGGATTTAATTTTAGACGCCATGCAGCAGACCAGGTGGAGAGACGGTTGAGGTCGGCCTGGAGCAGTTCTGTGTCAGAGTGGGAGGTGATGCGGTGGTAGAGTTTGATGTCGTCTGCGTACATGATACAGTTGGTTTGGATAAGGGTGGGCAGGTCGGCGGTAAGACAGATGAACAAGAGGGGACCACAGACACTCCCTTCCGGCACGCCGGATCTGACAGGAGCCCAGTCAGAGCACATGCCATCTAGCACCACTCTCTGACGACGGTTGGTTAGGTAGGACCTGATCCAGGATAGAGCGCGCCCAGTGACGTTGAAGGATGTTTGGAGCTTGTGGAGGAGTAGGATGTGGTTGACACTGGTGAAGGCAGAGGAATAATCAGTATAAATGGAGTCAGTTTGAGCACCAGCCTGGATGGAGTCCCAGCTGTGTTTGAGGAACACGCTGAGGTTGGATGAACAGGATCGGTTGGGAAGGAAGCCATGCTGACTGGAAGGTAAGGACGGGAGAACGTGGGCCAGCAGGGTGTCACAGACGACTCTCTCCAGGACCTTGGAGCAGAGGGGGAGAAGGGAGATACCGCGATAGTTATTAGGATTCTTTTTGTCGCCTTTTTGTGGATGGGGATAACGTTGGCGTCTTTCCAGACCTGGGGAAGACAGCCTGAGAAACGGAGAGCCTGCAAAGAATTTCAAGGGGGACGGCCAACTCTGTTCTGTTCAGTCATGAAGATTGAAGATATCGAAAAAAAATATAACTTGAACACTGCGAGAAAAGCCAACAATCAGAATCAGATGCTAATAACAAAGTAGCAAATCTGTTGCCGTAGTGCCGTGGTGATATTCATTCCCGAGCATTAAAACAACTTCCCCTGTATCGTTCGTACCTTTCCGTCGATGGCCACTGGCCGCTGGAAGATGCCGTGCATGCCGAGGATGGCCGACTGGGGCGGGTTGATGATGGGCGTGCCGAACATGGAGCCGAACACACCGCCATTACTGATAGTGAACGTGCCACCGTCCATGTCCTCCACGGCCAGGGAGCCTGACGATGGACAGGGGGAGGGGGAGGGTCAGGGCAGGGCCTCAACGGTCAGGCAGCCTGGTGGAGGAGTGGGGGAAGGGGTTAGTGTCAGGGCAGAGAATCCATGTCCTCCACGGCCAGGGAGCCTGACGGAGGTGCGGGGGGAAGGGGTCAAGGCAGGGCAAGGCCTCCACGGCTAGAGAGCCTGACGGGGGAGCGGGGGTCAGGTTAGGGCAGAGCCGTCCATGTCCTCCACGGTTAGGGAGCCGACCGGGGGACAGGGGAATAATGAATAATGACAAGAGAGGAGAGGATAATGAATAATGACGTCATGGAGGCGAGTCTTGCAGAGCCAGCGAGCTTGGCGGAGGAACGGGGCAGAGGCGTTGGATTGGGTTAGTGCAGGGCAGAGTCTGACGTGACAGTCATTAGAGCTGCACAAGGTGGGGGTGAAGAGCGGTAAAGGAATGGCTGAAAGGAGTGGTTCATATCATGAATAAATCGACGATAGTTGTGATGAAGAGGGGTAACGAATATAGAACAAAATAAGCACGCACTTGTCAGCATTGGTTTGAATTTCAGACGTAGAGCTACTATGCCGAGACGCGAGAGCATAAAATAATGAAGTGCTTCCTTTCATGAGTGGACCAATGACGAGCGTACAAGTTGACAACACTTAAAACGGGTCGTATCAGTTACAGACCGTTTGTGAACTTTGCTCCATGATTAAAAGTGGCCTGACAGATAACTATGAATAAGAAAAAAAAAACATAGAACACACGACAGATCTATGATTCCCCATTAATTAGATCCACCCTGAGACTATTGCCTTACAATGTCGTTAGTGAGCTTGATGACTATCAGAGTCACACCACATGAACTTCCTTTATCCAATCCGAATCAGCCCCTAGCCATACCCCGCCGGAGCCCTCTCCGCCCGGCCCCAGGTCGCTCACCTTCCTTGGCCTTGGCTCCGAGCGCCTCGATGCCCTTCTCGATGTCCAGATAGCTCATCCCCTCGACACTACGCAGCACCGGCACCACCAGGCCCTGGCGAAGCGGGAGCGGAACGGTCAGCTGTGTAGATGGTGATGGCCGTAAAAAGGATAAATACTTGATACTTCATGTAGGTGAAGCTGAGATAACAGAATACATTTGTTGACTACCATTTCTGTCATGCATATTCGTGGCATAAATGGACTGAACGACTCGTTCTATTTTCTGGCCATCCCTCCCCCTTTGTAGCCTCAATCTCACCAGCTTATTCCTCTATATAACAGAATCACTCTCCCCCAACCAGCATCCGGCCTTCCCCTCCCCATCCCTCCAAGCTACACCACACCCTCCTTTCTCCACCGACACCTACCTTGGGTGTGGCCACGGCCACCGAAATGTCCACGTAGTCGCGGTACACAATCTCGTTTCCGTCAATGGCCGCATTCACGGTCGGCTGGTGGGTCAGCGCGTACGCCGACGCCTTGACGAAGGCAGACATGAAGCCGATCTTGATGCCGTGCTTCTTGACGAACGCCTCCTGGTGCTGTTTCCGCAGCTGCATGATGTTGCTGGAGGCCGTGGTGGACGGGGCGGGGGTCACAAAGTGGCGAAGGGTGAGACCACTGAATGATTAAAACATGTTTCCAAAACAAGCACGTAATGCATGAAGGTTTCCCTACTGATAAAGGTGTGATAACAGTTCGGCATTCCCATAATTGACTGTTTACTTGCGTAAGATTAATGACAATACTGGGCAACAGGGAAGTTTTTAGACTGATGACAGCAGCACGAAAAATAATATAACTAAAAATGTTATTCTGACGACAATGAGAAGCTACATAAATATGGGAAATGGCCCCAACCATACATGTCGCCTCGCTGCAGACTGCATTAGCTAATTGGGATTATCGGGCGCCCCGACTGCGAGGTCAGTGGCTGCACACTGACCTCATGTCGATCTCGTTGAAGGTGGTCAGCATGGCGTTGGTGTTCTGGGCGTCCTTGAGTCGCTGCGCTATCCGCTGACGCATACGGCTCATCTTCACACGCTGCTCAGTACGGGTGCCTGGTGGGAAAAACAACGGAGATGTGTGAAATGTCAGGTAGCTGATGCTAATGGTGTGTTACATAGAGAAGAAAATACGCAGCACATGCCAAGGATATGAGTCGGGTGCTGTAAAACATACCTATTAAGGAATTAGGAACATGATGTGCAATTACAGTGTTCTGTAAGAATAAACTGCAGATACCACTCGGAAATTCATTGCGGTAATGCTAGTATAATGGCAGTATAAAGACAGCATTATATCCTCCGGCGCCACATTAAAGCAATCCGCTAGTCACTCCGTATAGTCACGTCATCCAAACAATGCTTAGTCTGGTGCTCAGTACCCCAGCTGCTCCCCCTACCCTCTCGCCTCTGCTATCGCTGCGCTTCATTGTCCTCTCACCACACCCTCAGTTCGCCGCCCCCTTACCGGTGATCTCCTTGGTGGGGTCGTCGGGCGGCAGTTTGACCTCGCCCTTCTCCAGCGCCATCGAGTGCCGCACGGCCGCTACAGGGATGGAGGCGGACGGCGCCGACGGCCGCGAGCCGCTGCTCGCCGGAGGTCGCGACGGGATCGGTCCGGCAGTGTCGGACGACTCCGACGGCTTCTCCGGGGCGGCGGAGGAGGCCGGCGCGGAGGGCTTGGGCTCCGACTTGGGCGCGGCGGCGGGCTCCTCTTTCTTGGGCTCCTCCTTCTTGGGCGCCTCGGCGGCCGGCTCGGACTTTTTCTCAGCGGAGGCGCCGCCGGAGGCTGAAACGGACGGCGGGAGGGCGGTGAGAGGGTGTTGCGACGTCTGTGGGGAGGCTGGTCTATCAGTAAAAAGTGTTGAATATCTGGATGTGGCCAGTGTTTGCGAGAAACATAGGCAGTAACAAACGATCTGTGGACTAAGCAGGTACTTTGGCGTTATCGTATTATCAAATTGGATCTATAATAATAAAAAACAGCAACATTGAGCCAATGCTTTTCATCGGCCGCTAACAGACTTCAAAGATCCCATGGCTACGTATTTGTCAGTGAAAAAGCACCAACGGCATTTCACACAGTCCAAACACCCCAGCTG
The DNA here is from genome assembly GCF_019059575.1 of Amphibalanus amphitrite. Taxonomy (NCBI): domain Eukaryota; kingdom Metazoa; phylum Arthropoda; class Thecostraca; order Balanomorpha; family Balanidae; genus Amphibalanus; species Amphibalanus amphitrite. The sequence continues at coordinate 17,973 of NW_024883343.1, forward strand.
TTTCCGTGTGTTAGACAGTGAGACTTTATTCCTCCTATTACCCTCCACCACCTTCAATCATTGCCCCTCCGCACCCAAACCCCGCCACGGCCACCCACCGCCAACTTTGATGCTGAACAGGTTGGTGCCCGGTTTGACCGTGGAGCCGTCGGCCACCAGCAGTTCGGCGATGACGCCGGCCGCCGGCGCCGGCACCGGCACTGACGTCTTGTCCGTCTCGATTTCGGCAACCACCTGCCGACAGTCGGCGGGGCGTCATCAGAGGTGGGGCGTCATCAGAGGTGGGTCGTCATCAGGAGCAAGTGGATGACGTGTGTCCGCACAGTAAGACAGTCGGCAACACAGTGGGACAAGATTAGAGCCAACGTTAAAATAATAAAAGTTTATTAGCGAGAGGTTAATGGGCCAGCAGCAGGCTTAACTTCCTGAAAGGGGTTGCAGTATATAGCCGCCCTTCTAAAATCTAGAGTCCTATAATCTAGAGTCCTACAGTCCTACAGCCATATTATAGTAATTCGTCGTAAATGATGGGACAGACTCATGACCATTGAACACTCAGTGAGCAAGGACAAATTCATAGCCCGCCCGCCATGACATCCATCACCCACTGTCGTCCTGAGCCCGGCTCCGTTGGCCGGTTGCCAAGGTAACCAGCATCCCAGGGCCAAATATCGACCGTCCGTTTTCAGACAACACGACCCAGGTGTACGGGCACAGTGGAGTTCTACACAGCCGAAGACCAAACCGTGGCAGGGCGTGGTCTCTCACAAGTGTTTGGTACGATCATTGCATACCGCCAACTCGAACATTCCATACCGTAACTCAACCAACATAACTGCAGAACTGCCGCGTTTGCCACAAACCAAGGCCCCACCACCGAGTTTGAATGCCTCCGTAAGTATTAAAGGTGAGCTGAGAGCCTCAAAGGTTCCCCACCCGCTCCTCTCCTCCCCCACAGTGGGGTTACCACCGCACACACCCACCCCACGTCAGACACACAATGGGCACAGCTGTCAGTGGCCGGTCCGCGGCGAGCCAAGGCGCTCAGCTGACAAAGTCGCCCGCTCGGACAACCCACATCAGTGCGGCACTCAGAGATTGTCGGTGCAGGCACGTGAGGCGCCCTGAGCATGCTGAACTAGTCATAGCCAGTGGCTGTCTAAGAGATGGTGGTTTTAAGTTTTAACGATACCAGATAGGACACCATTTGGATGTTAACTCGTCCGCGGTTTCCCTGGATTATTCTTCACTCATCCACTCACTCACTCAATCAATCAAACTCAAGCCCAGCCAGTTACACACTCACTTACTGCCAGCACTCACATATTACTCGTCAATTATAACCCAGGTCTTACATGTCGATTGTCGATCTTCCATAAACATGTCAACCGGGACCACCTGAGTAAAATCAGCCTCCCATTGTGTCCCAACATCCAAGCTCCCCGCCCCCATACCTGGGTCCCTTCAGACGGGTGTCGCGTCTCTCATACCTCATCCTCCTTGACGGAGTCTCCGGCGGCCTTCTCGAAGCGGACGTCTCCTTCAGAGACGGACTCGGCGAAGGCGGGGACCTGGACCACCTTCACATCGTCACCTGGGGGACGGAGGGCTCCCTGGTTAAACTGAGGGATGGTGTGGCGATGACTGCAGGACGCAGGTAGGTACCGACTGAGGGCATAACTACACGACGATCAAAATACAGTATGTAGCACACGTCATTATCACCAACACAACACACAAATACATTTTTTTCCATTGACGTGAGTTCAGTGCAGATGTGCTACAGGTGTGGCATGTTACCTAAAGATGCCTGACACCCCTTCGACTGACCTAGTGTCGCGGAGGTGCGGAGTCCTCGGCTGGCCAGACCGGCCTGCCATCTGCCGGTGACCTGGACAGGCTGTAGTGTGGGCAGGCGGCTGCCGGCAGACCAGGAGGCGGGCGCCAGGCGGTACGTTCGCGACGGGGTGGAGCACTGAAACAGGAGCGAAAACAGAGTCAGGTTAGGAGAAATGTACACATGTTACATTCAACTACTCATATTTTCATTTCAATTAGTTCAATGAGTCATTCAATGGTCTATTCTCAGATTCATTCCTTCCTTCATTCATAGATTGCCCGGAATGTAGAATGTAGTCTGCTAGCCAGTGTCCCATGTACAAGTTGAGGTAAATGTATTGAGCCTTATTGGGTCCTCCCTTGAAACAAGGTTACACACTTCTGAACTATAAATATCAAAATGAAACAGTGTTTAAGGTATGGCTCTTTTCTTATCCCAGGGGTGTAGGGTGCCCAAAGGTTTTATTCATCAAGCATAAGTCCAGGTACTTAAAATCTTCCCAGTTTATTTTTCCAGAGTAGTTGTGTGAAAAAGATTATCTTATGTTCTAAAATATTTCATAAGGGTTGGTTGCTATAATGTTTGTCCAACTGCTGTTCTCCAGCCAGATTTCATTCAACATGTCTAAGACTGAAAATCAGGAATGTAGTATTGAATGGTGGATAAGAAACAGCTTTTGTTATTCCCTCTCTTAGGTATGGGTTTCAGTGGACTGGAATTAGAGGATGGTCTTTTTAGTGGTCTATTTAGATGGTCATTTCCCACTGTAAAAGCTATATACCCGGAAACTTGCCTTAATAAACAATAAAAATGTATTCCCATGATGAAGTAACTCAGGTAGTGTTATTAAAGTCAACCCTACATGTGGAACAATGACACACATCAATTGTCATAAATGAACACTTGTATGTGTAAAGTTGGTTTTAAAGCCTATCTTAGCATGACTTATGACTTATCATAAAATTACAAAACAGGTTTTACTGTAACATTCTTGCTTAAATGCATTGCTAGTATATTGCTAGTGGAAGTGATTCTGAAAACTGAGCTAATTGTCAACAGGTTCCCCATTGATGAAATGTACCTTTGAAAACAATCAATTTTGTTATATTTGATATATTGTAGAGAATAATACAGTAAGTATAATTTACCTCAGCTTCAGTAATACACATAATTCAATCTTTATATGTTGAAAAATTATCAATTTTGGCTTTTGCAGTCTCATATCTTTTTTCTGTGAAAGTACCTCAGCTGCATTCTGCATCCAAGTCAAACTGCCCAATTAGTGGTAGCTTGAAATTTGAGAAGTTGTAGCACCTATTCAGAGAGAAAAAGGTTATGTGACAAGGGCAATACCCCTGGTCAGAAAACAAACCTATTTCATAAAACCTCTTGAAGCATATAAAAAACATATTGTAAAACATAGATCAAGATAGCATCCTCTAAACACATTGTTGAAATTGAGATACAATAAGAGCTAAGAAGGCATGCCTGAAACTATTTCCCATGCTGGGAATATATACAATCATAAATAATGCATCTGAAAAAAACTTAAATCACACATATTGCAGGGTATAAAAATCAAATCTTTCCATATAACCAAAACATTACAAATGTATATTCGCTCTCGGACAGTCTCAGTACACCAATGGGTCAAATCAAACACCGGATAGCTTTCAAATAATGTGACATATGAGGCCCAATATTAAAATATTCAATCTTGAAAGGCATTAAGTATAGATCTCACCTAAATAATGACATTATTAAGAAAAACAAATTCATTTAATCCAGAAGAGCTCAAAGAGCACACATGCGCCATTATTGTAAGCATCACTGCAAAAGTTGGTGATTAACGCCTCACAGCACTGAGAAAATAACTATTTTTGCATCGAAAGCGATTACCATCACTTACCTGACTAGTTCTAGTAATGTATAGCCTCAAAACATGCCGGGAAAGCCTAGCAGGCGACATTTTCCCCGCGGCTGGCAGCATCTTCACCCCGGATTTCGCAAAAGACAGGGGGACCCATCGGCTTTTTTCGAGGTGTCACGAGAATGACAAAATTGACCAGCTGATGCCTACGGGTTTTTCAAAGCTTTGCGTGGATATTTTTCTATTTTTACCTGTTTTCTTTTTTCAAACTTACGCCTGAAATTCATTTAACTAGAAAAGGAACAGATTAAAAACAAAAACGTTCATTGAAAATATTCCCACGTATACATCTAAAACTATAACATGCCTGGGCCATGCTAGAACTTTTGGGACTTTTGGTACGAAACGAACTTGTCAATTGAGATTATGGAGCTTGTAATCAACGTGTAGTTAAGATTCGCTTTTGAATCGGTTAATTAATGGTTCCTACACAAAAATATGATATTTATTATATAATAAATGAGCTTTACTATCTCTTATTCAGAATTCGTCCCGGGCAAGGCCCTAAACTTCGCCCCAGCCCGGGGTACGGTCCTGTTAAAACTCCACCTTACCTAAAGGTGTCTGTAGATATTGGTGTCGTCCTTTCCAGGGTATATAGGTCCTATCGGCTAAATAATTGTCCAAATCGATTCTTCTGGTCCGCATTAAGCCAAAGACTCGGGAGATGCACGTGTGCTCCTTGTCGTACAACCCAGCCAACAGTTGCTCGGGCGTAGCCTGGGCAAGTTGGGCATACCTTGGGCATACCCCAAGTTAGCCCGGTTTAGATGTTTTGCTACTTGGCCATGGCTCGGGATATGCTTGGGCAAAACCAACTTGGGCTGGCCCTAGATAAGCCCAAGCAATGCCTTTCCATGATTTTTGGGCTGACATTGGGCATGCCCTACTTAAGTTCACCACTAGGGCACAGCTTGGGCCTGGCCCAAGCTTGGCCCGCGCTATCGGCATGGAACCAGTCGGGAAATGTCCAAGTTAGCCCGGGCAGGTCGTTTGCAGTAGCGGCGGAACACCTTCAATTAAGGGGGGTCAACTGCCGACTTTTGATCCGGTTCTTTCCATGCAACGCCCATAGGGTTAATGTTGAAATGCCCGAATCAAAGGGGGCACGGTACCCCGGTGCCCTCCCCGTTCCGCCGCCTATGGTCGTTTGAGCTTGGGTTCCGCACAGGCTTGCCCAGTTGGGGCCCTATCCATTCCACTTTCGTTTTTGGTCGGCGTAAGTGTGTCATACGCCGGGCAGAGCCCGGATTGGAACTTGGGCGAGCCCAACCAAATACCGCGGGCATGCCCAAGGTTTGCCCAGTCGGGCCCCACTCAGAATTATTGGCTGGGAAGGTATCTCTCGGACAACACTTTCACGAGAGCGGGAAAAGTAAATACGTGATTAGTTAGGAAGGAAAGTGGAAACAGCGTTTGCAACAGTCCCAGTGGCAATGACCCAGTGGTAGTGGTAGGTGTCCGAAGGTTGGGACTTTTCAATTAAGACAATCACTATTCCTTAGAATTATAGTGGTAGTGGTAGGTAGTGGTAGTAGTAGTGATAGGGGTAGTGGTAGTATTAGGGCTAATGGTAGGGGTAGTAGTAGGGGTAGTACGTAGTAGGGGTAGTAGTAAGGGTAGTAGTAGGGGTAGTAGTAGGGTAGTGGGAGGGGTAGTGGTAGGGGTAGTAGTAGGGGTAGTGGTAGTGGTAGTGGTAGTGGTAGTGGTAGTGGTAGTGGTAGTGGTAGTGGTAGTGGTAGGGGTAGTGGTAGGAGTAGTGGTAGGGGTAGTGGTAGGAGTAGTGGTAGGGGTAGTGGTAGGAGTAGGGCTATTACTCCTATTTGTTTCAGACTGGGCTCCCCTACTGCCCTTGACGACGCCGACGGACCTATGCATGCTGATCAGTTGGTCAATTGATCGCGCCTTATAGGGTCTCAAGTCTGAGGGCATTCACTCCCTTCTCCTCATGATAAAGGCCATATGCCGCTCGATCTTCTAGTGCACGTCTGTGTCAGTTGGAGGCAACAGCACCTATCGATGTATCTCAGCAACACTTCGGTGCAACTATAAACGGATAGCAACATGAAACGCGATTGTTGTGGGAAGTGAACCTGTAGCTGAGCCCGCATATTCAGTGCCCAGTGGAGCCGATTATTGATTTTGCAGAGCTCAGCCGGACGCACCGGCCATGCGCACAGGGTCGTTTCACTCGTTTCGCCGCCGGCAGACCGTGGCAATGTGAGCCGTGGTGCCGTGGAGGACGGTTCGCATCACAGCAGGTCAGGTCAGGTACAGGTGGGACCTGGAACACATTAGTTTTGGTATCGTGGCACTCAGTGAAGAGGCCGTTAACGAATGGGTCACAAAAGGTCACAAATAGCGGTCATCGGACAAGGTCAAAGCAGTGGAACTGAGCAAGTGCGCGTACCGTCGTTGTGGAAAAAACAACTGTTTGAAAACAATATAAAAGTTTGGAGATTAGAGACTGAGCGCTCGACTCGAGGCTAGCCTTCCCTTTTGCAACAGCATGTACGTCGTTTTCAGATGAGGTACAGCCACGACTGTAATTTGCGTGCGCTCAGAGCTCGTCGCCGGAGACGTCACTCGGCCAATCATATCCACTGTTATCGGAGGCGCAGCCACGGAGACCGTCAGAAGACGAGGTAAGCACTAAGCAGGCCTGCTTGGGCGGCTATCCAAAGCGTATGAAGAACATGCCAGCTGAATGCTAGCTAGTGGATCTCCATGGAGACCACGGCCTCCACTTGATTAGTCGTATTTAACTGTCTGTAATAAAGGCGTATAAAGGAATAAAGTAAGGTAAGAATTATATATTTTTGGAAAGAAACTAATATGAATTTTTCGTTTTCATGGAAGATTTGAGGTACCTATGACTGGGACATGAAGGCTTCTCCCTATCCCCTCATTACGTACGGTTCTCCAGGGTATTAGTCGTTGGTCGCTCGGCGGGCGGGAGGGCAACCAGTTCCGCCCCTGTATCGCGTGACCCCTTGCTCCGTCCAGTTACGCACGAGCGTACTCCACGCCGCGTAGTAGCGTGGGGAGGGGAGGGTTAGAATGGTGGCATATGTAGAGGCTAGAACCGGTTTCCACCGCCATGCCACCGCCCAGCGACATGGAGCGGGGTCAGTGACCAGGGCGCAGGGAAAGGTCAGAGGTCGGCTATAACGTAGAGCTTTGTGTCTCCCTCCCCTCCGCGTGTAACGACCGCACGACAGCGGCCGGCCGCCGATCAGGCTTGACATGTCAAGGTCACCCGCAGTCAACGGGCTCAGAGGGTTGGTCGAGTGCGCGTCCGTGGCTGACGACAGTCTCGACCATGTGCTATGGTGCCGATAGACTAGCGTGCGTAATAAGTTTTTGTTCAGTGCATATGGCTGCTGGGGTGTGTCATCTTGATATGATGCTTTGTAACGTCTATGATACGCTTAAAATCTCGCTGGCAGTGGCCGAGAGGGGGGGAGGCGGGTGCCGCCTCCACATATTTATTTTTGTTGATAGCTGCGAGAGCTGAAATTTGGCAAGCCTTTGATTCAAGCTGAAACCTTTGATTCAAGCTGAATTTTTATGACAGCAGGGGCATTCCACGTCAAATCAAACACCGAAATCCGTCATCCCCTTCGATTTTTCTGAAAATTTGTAGGCAGACTGGGCATGGTTCAAAACTGAGTTACGTATAATATTTTCGAAATTTGATAACGTATCGCTGAGATATAGGTCATCGAATATAGCGAAAAATGCCACACGTCAATTTTTTAAATGGCTATAACTCTGGTTCCTTTTATGGTATCAAAATGATATTAACAGGGTCTTATAGGCAATTGATAAGACTTTGATTTTTAATTATCAAATTAAATTGAAGTGACCTTGAAATGCATTTGACCTTGAATTAAAACAGAAAAATTTAAATAGCAAAAAACACGTCACCTTCGATTTGGGTAATTTTTGCATATTATGTCCGTCACAATGTTCCTAACCATCTGTGATAAAATTGGAGTGGGCCATTCATAACTTTCGCGGCAAACGCCGTTTTCATGCATCAGCATCACGCAACCGCGCGTGACCTTGAAAGACAGAGTCTAGCCCTCGCCCATGTAGGGGGGGGGGTTGGTGCAACCCCCCCCCCCCTGAGGCTTTTCGGAAATAGTGCAAAAACGGCAGCGCGCAGCGCCGCCAAATTTTGGGTACCTTATGGGGCAAACCTTGCGCATCTTTTGATAAAAAAAAAATTTGACCGGGTCATGTCAGGTCACGGAGTTATGACGTCACAAAGGGAACAGCCTCCGGCCGGATTTTCACAAACTGAGTGCCAACGCCCGAGGTTTCCTGCCGGTGGTACGGACATCGGTTGACGGATCGTGATGAAACTTCCCATGCATGTTGGGGCAAGTATTGGCTATCATATGGTATAAAAAACTTGACCGGGTCAGGTCAGGTCACGGAGCTATGACGTCACAAGAGGAACAGCGTCCGGTACTATTTTTGAAAAGCGCCCGAACCACTATTTTGCTAATTCTTGTCACCTCAATGGGAATATGCAGCAATATTAGCTTCTATAGGGAGCAAATGGACCTCCCAAATCCAAAAATACAATCAGATTTCAAAAATTTAAATTTTGATTTTTCGAATTTCTGCCGCCGACTGTGACCTAGCCAACTTCCGGCGCTCCCAACGCGCCATTTTTAGAGCTAGGGAAACGAAATACATACCAAATGATAGAGAATTGATCAAGGAACACGATAGTGAAGGTTTCAAGTCGATATCTCCCACCGTTTTGCCGCAATCGCCGCGGAAAGTTGAAAAAGTCTATTTTTTCCGAAAATTTGACCTTTGACCGGTCAAAAGTAGGTCAAATGTTGACCTAGGACCAAAAAATATACCACCAATCGCGAGATCTCGGCGAGAGCAATCCGTTGGTCTTTTCCGCTAAGCTCTACGACGCTCCGTTTTCAAACGCCAAGGGGGGGGGTCGCACCAACCCCCCCCCCCTGCATGGGCGAAGGTGGCAGATCGCCGTTTACGGGCGAGGGCTAGACATGCTTGCTTGTGTACACTTTCTGAAATGAATGATTGCTGATTAGTGATATCCCAAACTCTGCGAGAATGGAAATGCATAGTCATCGTAGTCAAGCATTCACGTTCCATAGTAAAAGTGTCTCAGGCAAACGGTATTTTGCGGTGAATTTTGAGCCGTGTGGAAATGCATCATGAAGTAAATTCAACGAAAACATTATCACGCAACGATATCTTCACGTCTTTTGATCTGCACTATACGAAATAACATACATTTTTTAGTATGTATGGGGAGTTTCTAGTTAATCCAATTATAAATATGGCAGTTAGAGGCCTGCTAAGAGTAACATGTCGCCGGCTGAGGCGGGCTCGGCCGATGCGGGAAACGTAGCAATCACAATTTTGTGTTTACACGTTCATATTTCAATTGTTTACCAATTGATTTTCAAAATTCTTTCACCATAAGATTGCCTGTACATTTCTTAGTCTTCTCACAAAATTTGACGCGAATCGAACGTAATCAGCGGTAGGGAGCGCGATGTAAAGACGGAACTGTTCCGTTCCGTCCCGGCACAGTCTACAATTCAGGCGGCGCGTAGCGGTCGGCGCCGGCTGCCGAGTCGCCGCGTTGCTGCGGCGACAGGATGTTCACTTTACACCGCCATTACTAGAACAGCTGTGAACCGATTTTCTTATTGCTTGCACGATGAGATGTCCAATTCAATTCTTGACAGGTAGCCATAATTAATTTCGCATTAATCTTATCAAGGGATGCGGAGCCGTGGAAATTTCAGACGGCTCCGGCTCCGGCTCCGGCTCCGGAGAAAAAAATCGGCTCCGGCTCCGGCTCCGGCTCCGGGTGAAATGTTATGGCGGCTCCGGCTCCGGCTCCGGCTCCGAGTAAAATGGTCCGGCTCCGGCGGCTCCGGCTCCGGCGGCTCCGGCTCCGACTCAGTACATCCCCTACGCAATCAATTAAATACGGGTGGAAGAAAAATTGGATTGGTTATACGCGTTACTCTTTGCCATGACCGGCTCACCGCGTCCCCGCGCAAACGCACCTCGGAGAGAACTGGCAGAACAAAGGGCTAGGAAGCGATGGCATTGGAAACGCAGTCGCCGCGAATCGGAGTTCAGTGAACCATCGTAAGCTGACACCCGTCTCGGCTGCATTGGGGGGTGAGGGGTGGGGGGTGTGTGGGATGAGACGGTGCTGGGAGTCGCAGTCCACTGCACTGGTTTGAAAACAATGGCCGTCACCTGATGACTGGTCCTCATGTTCTGGGGATGCAGTAGACGTGGGGGGGGGGGGAAGAGCAAACAGGAAGCTGTTTGCGTACTGTGGAATACTGGGGATATTCGGATTTTTTCATTCACTTGATGGCCCATGACGTAAGTACCATATGTTTTACTGCCTTGTACTGTCAAACCGAACTAGGTCAATTATTTTTTTTCCTCTTCAAAAAATAAAAAGGAGCCGGAGTCGCCCCCTTTTTTGGCGGCTCCGGCTCCGGCTCCGGCTCCGGGCTATATTGTTTCACGGCTCCGGCTCCGGCTCCGGCTCCGGGCAAAATATGCCGGCTCCGGCGGCTCCGGCTCCGACTCCGGCTCCGGCTCCGCATCCCTATTCTTATGAGATATTGGCGAAAAACAGGAGGGGTGGACGAAATTCGTTCTTCCCCCTCCACTGCGCGTGCTAACATACGTTTGCATATGTGCAATTTTCTTCAAAACTTATGAATGGCCCACTCTAATTTTTTCACAGGTTGTTAAGAATATGGTAGGCAATAAAATATATGAAAATGAGCCAAATCGAAGGTGACGTGTTTTTTGCTATTTCAATATTTGTGCTTAAGAACAGAGTTAAGCAAATTTCAAGGTCATATATTTAAGTAGGCGCAATTACAAACAAATGCTGAAGAAATTACCTAAACAGTAAGGTTTATTTCATTCAAATCAAACAAGTACAACCAAAGTTATGGTCGTTCAAAAATTTAAAGATGCAACATTTTGCAAAAATTTGATGCCCTATATTTCGAACACCTGTGGTCAGAATGCGCAAAAAACATCAATGTAATGTCCGGGGCCACACAGAAACTCGCTCACAAATTTATAACGAAATCGCTGATGGTAAGGTGCAAAACAGCCGATTTTTGTTCGATTTGACATGGAATGCCCCAGCAGCTGTATTTTTACCCTCGCCCATATTGGTGTTTTGCCAGCGTCTATCGTAAAGGGGGGGGGGAGGAGGGTCCGTTGGACCCCTTTGCCGTTCAACCCCTGATCGAGCTAGAGCTTCGCGGAAAAAGTGCGTGTTGCCCGTGACGAGAGGAGGCCGTTGATACCCAATTTTAATATCCTAGGTCATTGGTTGACAGGTCAAAAGTCTAAGTTGACAAAGTTGTCAAAGTTGACAGTTCAACAACTCAAAAGTCGGGGAATCGGGACCTGTTAGAGCTTCGTAAAGTGAAGCTTTTATAGGGTTTTGCGGGGTGCTGATCACGAATTTCAAGTTAGTTTTGATCACAGATGATGTTTTCGTGCATTAAGGCCAGGTCAGGTCAGGTCAGGTCAGGTCACATGTTACGAGGGAACCAAAACTACTTCTTAAATGTTCAAACGGTTTCTAAATGCGAAATCAACTCCAAAATCTACCCCAGAAACATGTAGAACTCGAAAGAGTGAACAAAGGTCATCAAAGGTCAGTGACCTGACTGACCTTCACGTGACCTTGATCCGTGAAGGTCAGTCAGGCCAGGGGACTTTTCAACGAGGAATGAAGCTTATATGATCTAGTACTATCTCCCAGAGGCCTCACAACTTGTATGTAGCTATCTCGTATTTTTCTTAAGAGTCACCTGAAGTCAGGTCGGTCACGCAACCTCACGATTATTAGTCAATTGGGAAATATGAAAGCTGTTATTTTGGCGCCGGGAGACATCTAAAGCTGTCTCAAGCGCATTAATTCGTGATATTATACAATCTTTGCGAGCCCCAGCATTCACTTTTGCATTCTTGATCTTAGGTGACTTCATTTATGACGTCACTAAGGTCACAGGAGTTTTCACCAAAAAAGTCCCGATCAAATTGAGCTAGCGAGTCGGGAAGCCACCAAAGGACTTGTGAGGACCTACCGAATCGAATAAGCGATATGATCTCCTTGGGCCAGCTTCGTGGACTGAGTGGCTCTGCCCTGATCATGACCTGAGGTGAACACCTTAAATTGGCCTCAACAAAAACAAAGCGTATACTATTCGACGCGCTTGGGCATGCAAAACTCGATGGTGCCATTACCTTGGCTCTGTATCCACTATGGTGAAGTTGTTTACCAAAAAACGATCCCGCGACTCGGAGCACTGGTACTGACCTCAGAGTTTATCGGTTGACCCGAGACATTCAACTCGGTTACTCGGGCACCAGCTGCTGCATCTCATACGATGCACGCGCTCAGTTTTATCCGCAAGGCGCTAGCCAGTGGCGCAACCAGGATTTCGTTTCGGGGGGTCATCGCCTCCAAAGCGGGCCCCCTAGTGTGCGGGCCCCCACCCATTTTTCAGAATCTTTCCATATTTCATACGCATTCTGCTGAGCGGGCCCCCTTTACCTGCATGATAACCCTGAGCGAGTTTGAATCGGAAAATTTTGATAGAACAATAGTTCGGTAATCACCCGGTGTTCAATTTCCACGTGAATTGACCATGACAGAAATATGTTACTATGACGTATGAATTCGTATCTTTCGAGGCCGAAATGTGCCCCTTCTGCAATATGCATAGCATATATGCAAACTGAACTGTTGTCTGCTTCTGTCGGACAAGATTTAAGCAGTCCCACGTGCCTGTCCTAACTCAGTCATCTATTGGCTGCTGTAGTAGATTGTGCTTTATTCTTCTTCATTACGTGATTTCGCTCACAAGCAGTTTTAACCCTCGCCGGCACAGGGGGAGGGGATGATGCAACCTCCCCCCCCCCCCCTAAGGTTTTTCGCGAATAACTCGGGTAAAAATCGGCCGATCGCGACCAAACTTTCAGTACCCTCGCGTTGATCACACCTACCCTAGAAATTTCATGACCCTGACCCAAATGGCCTTTGACCTGTGACCTACTTTCCGAGACCATGTTTGGCCAGAATCGCGATTCGGCGTATGCCGGCTCGCATTAGCCGCGCGTTTCAGTCTTTTCGTGGTTTCAAGCATTCAAACATGTGAGTTGATGCTGCTCCCATGCATTAGGGTGGATGTCAAGGTCACCTGAAGGTCAGGTCAGGTCATTGACCTATGATGACCTCGGTACTTTTTCGAATTATACATGTTTCCAGGCTAGTTTTTGGAGCTGAATCCGAATTTAGCAACCATTTGAACATTTACGAAGTAGTTTTGGTGCCTTCGTAACATGTTACGAAGCTGCCAGAGGCGGCTGGCACGTAGGTACTACGAATACCCGGCAGGACCCCTACTGGTTGACCTGACCTGACCTGACCCGACCTGGCTTAAATGCATAAAGACACCATCTGTGATCAAAACTAACATGATAACTATTCATGATCAGTACCCCGAAAAACCCTATAGCAGCCACAATTAACGACGTTCTAACAGGTCCCGATTTTCCCGATTTTTCGGTCATTGACCTGACCTGGAAGGTCAACCAATGACCAAGAACCTTAAAATTGGGTATCGTCGGCTTCCTCTCGTCACGGGGAACACGCTCGTATTTCCCGCGAAGCTCTAGCTCGATCATGGGCCAAACACGAAGGGGTCGTACCACCTTGTGCCGTCACGAAGGGGTCGTACCTCTTGTGCCGTCGAAGGACGCAAAATGGCCGGAATGGCCTGTGCCGGCGAGGGTTAACGCGCTCATATGGGACATGTATTGCCATGGGCCGGGTTTGTTGTGGCGTGGTGATGTGGTGACGTAGATTCTGTCTGCTATCGAGGTCCCGGCATGGTGTTACTTAGCGCGGGGTACGGGCCCGACCGTTGCGCCAAGTGCGCTGAAATTTGCGCAACTTATAGATTAAGGATGGGCAACGTGCCTTTGAGGGTCTCAGCTCGATCGGATTGATAGCGAGCACATGACGCGTGCTCAAAAAGTGCAAATTCGCGTTATGGACTTTACATGTATGTATAAATCGGCTTGCAAAATCGGGCGAAAATGACTAAATTTGCCAGACACTGGTCCGGTCCCCGTGCAGTATCTCGGTAACCGTGGGCCCAATCGCCACGGGGTATCGTGTAGAGAATCGAAAGGGCCATCGAATGGTGTGCGGTGCAGGGATGGCACGCGCCACCTGCACCCGTGAGGGCACTTATACTGGGAAATTTACGTTTCGGACAGATTTGGGACTTAATGCTATTTTCGGGTGACTGTTTGACGGAGCGGGTTCAAACAACGCCTGTTGGCAAAAGAAATGTACCGCCTCTCATGGAAAAATTGTGAAAAGCTAATTGATAAAAAACAAGGTGGAACAAATCGCTGGAGAGAATGGTATTTGTTAATGACTTACTTAATTACACGGGTTTTACTGCATAACCTGGTACGTTTGACAGTTGAAAATGGCATAGTTGGAAAGAGCATTCAATTTTGTCCAAAATCCAATCATCGCTTTTGCATGACGAGCAACAGTATTCTTAAAAATATAAATGTTGGAAACCTCTACATAGTAGTTAATTCATCGATGGCTGTCATTTTTCAATAACCTACGTCAACCGTTGTTATAAACTACACATGACATGACATGTTCTATAGTAGAACGCATGCTTATCAGACACGAGCACCTCGATGCAATGGATATTTTTTCCCAATCCAAAATGCCTAGCCGTCAAAAAGCAATCAACCGAAATTGATACATCACCCACGGACACAAGACCAACCAAATGCCCACCAATCGAAAATACCCCTTATTCGCTTTGCGGAGCAAGCGGGTCACCCTAGCGGGCCCCATTCAACCAGGGGCCCGGGCCCTATCCACACGGGGGCCCGGGCCACGTCCACCTGGGCCTCCGGGCCCCGTCCACCCGGGGCTCCGGGGCCCGTCCACCAGGGGGCCCGGGCCCCATCCATCCGGGGGCCGGGCCCCGTTCTCCCGGGGGCCGGGCCCCATTCACCCGGGGGTCCGGCGTCCACCCGGGCCCGGGGCCCGTTCTACCGGGGGCCCGGACCTATCCACGGGGGGCCCGGGCCCCATCCACCCCGGGGGCCCGGGCCCATTCTCCCAGGGGCCCGGATCAATTCTCCCGGGGACCCGGGCCCGTTCTCCGGGAGGCCCGGGTCCGTTCTCCAATCTCCCGGGGCCCCGGGCCCGTTCTCCCGGGGGCCCGGGCCCCATCCACCCAGGAGGCCCGGGCCCGTTCTCCCAGGGGCCCGGATCAATTCTCCCGGGGGCCCGGGCCCGTTCTCCCGGGGGCCCGGGCCCCGTCCACCTGGGGCCCCAGGCCGACCCCTCACCCGTGGTGTCCCAGTAGGCATTTCTCGAAGCGGGCTCGTCCGATTAGATTAGGGCCTCTCTCCTCCCTCTCTCTCTCTCTCCCTCTCTCTCTCTCTCTCTCTCTCTCTCTCTCTCTCTCTTTCTCGAGCGGGCCCCTGACAGAAATTTCGGGGGGGTCAGCTGACCCTCTGACCCCCCCTGGCTGCGCCACTGGCGCTAGCTCAATTAGGAGCGAAAAGACGGAGAGGGGTCGTAATCGCCCCCCCCCCTCCTCGGCCGGGGTATATGCAGAAAACCCAAAAGTCCATGGAGCTGGTTAAGCACTGAAGTGACATATTATGATATGAGAAGATATAGGTCAAAACAAGTATGCACCCTAGCGGGTGTGAATAAAATTGTATTTGAGGTATGCCTTTTTAATTATACGTTCGATTTGCTTTAGTTATTGGTAAGAACAGAGGCAACCAGGAAGAGCGCCCCTGAAGAAAAGATGGCGCACTTGAAGGGTGCGATTTTAAGGTCTAAGGTCAGTCGGGGACCTCTAAGTTCGGGTCAAGCGCTCCATGTTAGGGGTAAAAGAATGGGGGCAAAAAACATTCCGATTTTGGCAGCATCGTCTTCGTCATGCTGTGTCACGGCACCCATCCACTCCCTCGCCCGAAATATAGTTCCCTTTTTGTATCAGTTCTGGCATAATCCCGCACATTATGCTGCATGTTGTTTGCCATGAAAAACAATGCATGTTCAGCTACGCTCTACGCAGTACGCACTAACATAACCACCATCCCACCATCCACCACTAACCACCATCCCGTTCTGTGCTCCCTTCCACTCTGCACACGAATCAGCCGAGATACTAGTCAGTCGGGCTAGCGCTATCCTCCCCTCCCTTCCTGACTGCACAGCGCTAAAACCTAGAGCCGAGACTTCCCGAGCGCGACCTCTGACCCCACGCGGTCCGAAGGGTCAGCCGATGCCTAAGGGCGCGCCGCCCGCCGGCCACCCGGATAGCCTCTGCTGAGTCTCCCTTTCATACACCGTTTACTACGCGCTCGATTCATTCATGATTCTGTGTTTCTGCGTTCCTCTCGTTAGATGGCTCTACTGATGTCATAGGCGATCCCAGGCAGATTGCGGCCAGAATACCCCAAACGGCAGAAAATGGGGTTTTTGGTGAATATCTCGGAAAGCATTTGGCATACAAGGATGCAATTTTACAGTCTAGTGGTAAATGTGCATACACACAATTCGGGTTCATACTTATGCATTTGAACATTATATAGGACCAGATATATCCAAAAAAGCAAAACCAACAAGACTTTTACTGGAGAACCGTACATGCAGCATAGGTGCCGACATCTCCAATCTGCACGCATGAAAGGTCATGTTTATCATGTCACCTACTTCCAGCCAGAGATACTGCATCACTGCCCTCTCACTTCTCAGTGATAAATAGCATTTCGCCCGAGGGTCGACCCGAGGGGGAGGACCCAAGCCTCACCGAGCTCGCATCCCGTGCCCCACTTTTCGCAACCAGCGCGGCGTTACCAGAAACTGGAGCCGAGCGGACGGCTGACCTTGATATCACAGATATGTGGGGAAGCGCTCGTGCATCAGAAGGGGGAGGGGCGCGACTCGAGTGAGCCACCAGCTGATTCCATCAGGGGCGCGCCCAGGGCTCCCTGTGCGGGGGGCAGAGTTCGATGGTGGGTGACGTTATAATGGATAGGTGTTAGATGGTGGATGCTGTCGTGCCTCTTATGATTATATACAAGCTTTGTGGTACATATTTGTCAGATTTATTTTACCTAATCGAGGTCACAATGAACGCGAGATAAATGACAAATCACTGCCGGTCAGTGTTACGTCTCCTATATGTTTTGAGTAAGTCTGGAAGTGAAGGCGTGGACGGTCACACTCACATATGTTAATACCTACCGTACTTTATAGTAGATATTGTTTCGTGGTATACCTACACTTGTAGATAATTAGGAGTTAGCAGACTGATACTACATACATGGTCGGGGACTCTGAGAGCGTTGGATATTTTCTCGCCTAAGCGCCATCTCAAGACCAACTGACCTCAGAGAAACTTAGCATCGGCCGGATGTGGAACGCTTATATAAGTGTTGCCGTCTGAGCCGCTAGCGTACAGTAGGTCTATTAAAAAAGTCCCCAGCACCAGTGGGCGCTGCCTTCGCTGAGCCGAACCCCCGTCTGCCTGTCCCATATCGCGCCGGGCTCAGGTCAGGTAGGGTCAGCGGGACCGCTCGGTCCGGCCCGCGGGCGGTGGACGGGCGGCCGGTAACGCTTTCCGCCAGCCAGCTGTAGAATCCAACAAACGGAACGGCCACCGCTCAGCGCAGCGAAACCGGTGTTTAAGAATGGCAGTAGATGTTCATGGCCACAATGATTAAAGATAGTCATTGTTAGCCTGTGCCCCACAGGAATGCCTAGACTCTAACGCCCTGTTGGAGGGGAAATGGGGATTGAGCATCATTCTTATAACTCAGCTTTGGGCATTTAAGTGGCATTCGAAGTAGCGTCAAAAGTAGCAAAAAAGAAGAAGAAAAAAAATTCAGCCAATTTAAGATCGGGTCAGAACCAGAGGTCATGTCACCAGAGGTCATCGGTGGTAAAATTTTGCTTGGACAGGGTGCGTTGCGTGCACCGGTGCATTGGGTTTCCAATTTCCATGGAAACATCAACAGAATCGGAAGCTCGCAACGCTAGCGTGGAGCCGAATAGCTGCAACAATGCAGCAGCGCAGCGCAGCGTGCTGCAGCGTGGGGCCGTGAAACACCGCCCAGGCCCCCTGTCTCCCCCTAATTCCTGTCATCCTTCCCACTCTGAAATCGACCGAGCCTAGCCTAACACAACAATCAGCTCGTTTACCGCTATGTCTTAATAATATTGTCGGATTTAATTAAGGTGAACGGCTTAGCACGTAAATAACAGCAACTGCCACCATCGGTATTATGAGAAAACCAATTGCTTTTCCACAAACACTTACAAGTTTTTAGCTTAAAACTTACTCGAAATTAATTTTACCAGCCTCGTGTTCCTCTTATCAAAACGCTTCGAATGAATCAAAAGTTAATCTTTAAAGGCCATTGAAAAATTTGGCATATGTTCAAAGACATGACCTGACCAGAAATGGCCAGGATGCATATTAGATCCGTATCGTGGAACATTACAAACACTTCAGATGATTTCATAACTTAAGCATGTCTATCAAAAATAATTAATACATGGCTCATATGTAGGCTGGGTGTGTGATCATGCTTACGAGTATGTTGAACGCAACTGATAATTTTCTATTGGCCACAATTTCTATATTTAATTTATCCTCCAGGATTTCATATTTTTATTAATGACACCTTGACGATGTCGAGAAAAAACGCTTAGGAGATTTAACAGCCTGAGATACATTCAGTATAAGGAAGGGTCAAGGGTGCTAGATTCCTTCCGTCCTCGCTATCCTCAGGAAAAAAAAAACAATCCGCATCGCCCCTAGTCTTCATGCTTCCCTCTCTGGACTGGAGGTCATCCCACCAGCCAACCTGTAGTTGATGTCGGATCAATTCCAGGCAGAAATGTGCATGGATCCGAGTGATGGATCTATGATCTCAGTGGATCTCGAGGCAAATTGCAGGTTCGGATCTATGATCCCACAGAATCCGGCGTGAAAAAGTATCCTGGATCTATGATCTCACAGGATCTGACGATAAACCAAGAACATGGATCTTTGATCTGAGTGGATCCCACCATGCATTTCATTTTGAACCAGGTTTCCAAGTGTTTCTATGTCAATAAGTGCCAAAAAACTATGGATTATGAGGTGTATCACATTAAATCACTAAATAATAACGTTTGTGAGTTGCAACAAGTGATCTTTGGGATTTCTGTGTTGACCAAAAATAAATGATCTGTGATCCCACTGGATCTCAAGCAAAAATACTAGACTCAGATCTATGATCCCTACGGATCTCTCGATAAATTAAAGAGCTGGATCTATGATCCCCACGGATCCGAGATCAGGATCCGTGGGATCAGATCCCAGATCCATTTTCTCGGATCCATGCACATGTCTGATTCCAGGACAAATAATCCTCTTCGTGGTGACGGTTTGGGAGACGGCTGGACCGTCCCGACAGGGCAATCGTCCCACGGGAACAGTCTCGCTTCCGCAGATCACTGTCGCTGGCTCGCACAACCCAATTACTACACCAGAGCATAGTTATGTCATAGCTTTGCGAGGGCCTTTTCAGACCGAAAAGATGGCTCCCAACAAAACAAACAGTTTTCTCATTTAGTATTGTATCTCATCAAACACCACATGTTTTCAGAGTGTTTATTATGCGTTCCGTCCAAAAAAGCGCAGTTCAATTTTCTCCCATTGACTTGAACGATCTCAAAATTGACCCGGCCTTTCTGTCAACAATGTCAAACTTGCAAAGTAAACGTTTCAAATACATAGGTATAGTGTTGCCCAATGAAATCGCTGAAAGTTCTAAGGCGATCGGTTAGTCGGTGTATTTAGATTGATGAGCACAGGAACTTTCCTTGAGGTAAGGTCACTTGACGTGACCAGGTGTTATGACCTTGAATTGAAAGACTTGGGCACACTATCCCGGCCAAACACTATCCCGGCCAAATAGTGAGTGAGAAGGGAGCGATCCCCCAACCCCATGTTTAGCTCCTATAATTGAGCTAGCTGCTAGAGCCTCGCGGAAAAAACGAGCGTTTGCTTCGTTACGTGACGCAGCGACTGGTACCCCATTTTAAAATATCAGTGACCTCTTAGGGCAGGTCAAGGGCCCCAAGGCATTCGATCGTTTTTTTTTGGTAAATAACCACAAAAATTGTCGCATTGTCGTCCTTTCGATACAATCGTGTTTTCTGTTCTCAGACGCGTCTGCATGCTTTTTTGTTTAGGTGAAACAATTTAGGATGTTTACCTGAGGTCAATGTCATGTTAGGGCAACACAGGTCACGAAGCTGTTGAAAGGAGGACATGTTGCATAACATTTGATTCGGCAAGTCTTGCAAAGTCCATTGATGGCTGTCCCGACTGGCTAGCTCATTTTGATCGGGAGTTATTGACGAAGCACTCCTATCACCCTAGTGACGTCATAAATGACGTCACGCAAGGTGAACAATGCAAAAGTGAAGCATTAGACCTTGCCAAGAATGTATGAAGTCACGATTTGAAGTGCTTGAGAGTTGAGGTATAATTTTAGATCATTTCCGACGCCAAGATTAACAGTTTCCATATTTCCCCATTATGCTTATATGGCACTAAGTGCATTGCGGATTTGCATCATTTTATAACCGACAACTGTGCAGAGGTTTACTTAAGACACCATGTTTAAGTGACCTGACCTGAAAACGTGGTTGATGTCAAATGATCCGGCTTGAATCAAATGCAAGGCATA
Organism: Amphibalanus amphitrite; assembly: GCF_019059575.1. NCBI lineage: Eukaryota > Metazoa > Arthropoda > Thecostraca > Balanomorpha > Balanidae > Amphibalanus > Amphibalanus amphitrite. The sequence goes on from NW_024883343.1 coordinate 38,621, forward strand.
TGAATTATGTCAGCCTTCTATCATCAGTGTGCTTTGAGCTACCGCAAAAAAATACATGGTGGCGGCATTCACCCCTTCTTCTCGGCCGGCGAGGGTTAAACCTCGCTTCGAATTATTGCAGATAATGATGCGACCGAAAACAAAGCATTTATCTGTGTCTAGAACGGCCGCTGACTTGTTGGACAAGATCCCCAGTCTTGATTTGCTAGATGGGAATAAAATACTCGGTATGTGATACATATATAGTGTATACCCCTCGATTTGCCATCGCGCTAAGTCTCGTAATCATCACTGTCGCTTTTTTATCCGATATGATGTCGCCGCTAAACGGGTTGTTTTGTTTGCTTGCTTGCGTTGAATGGTCATTACGGATTATTGAATGATTGTGATAAAATAGGAATGGGGCGAGGGAGGATATGCACGGCGTCTGCAGGTGTTTAATTTAGATCACAAAGGCATCATTTCCGGCATAGTGCAGAGTCACTATCTTCCCCCTCCTCTGCACTGCGGCATCTCTGCGCCCCACACACGGCGTCCTCACTCCACGGCCGGCCGCCGCCAACTGACCCACTCGCCGGGCGCCGCGACCTGACCCGTGTCGCTGCCGCGGCCTGCGCAATAGAGTCGGGGCTGGCATCCGGGGGCTCGGCCGGCCGGCCGCCTCTGGAGCGGGGGACTTTTTTAGTAGACCTACTGTACATACGCCACGCAGCGCGCATAATTAAGCCTTTACGGACCATGAATACAAACAGGTACTAGATCGTGTGCCTCCCGACGGGTCACCGCTTTCTTCTTATATATCTCCGACGCTAGAGGCGGCGATGAAAGCGAGATCACTGACCACAATCGGTCATAATTATATCGAAAGGCGCTAAATTAAGACGACCGGTGGTACGCAGTTAGGATAAGGTTCAGCTATGGTTCATCTCCCGCCACCGATATGTTACCGGCCGTGACATAACCGTTCCCTCGAACCCACTCGGTCATAGTAAAGTGTAAACACAGTAGCGAATTTATGAAGCGGTCTGTAGAGCTGTGTGACCTCACTCCCCGTACTGGAGCCGAGCTGTCCTGCCGCCCCCCGCGGAGCTGCGCGCTCCGCGGATACAAATGACGTATGCTCCACTGCGTAGTGCGCACATTGCACCCCCCCCCCCCCCGGCTGATCCCCTCCCTTTGCGCAGCAGTTGCACGGGCAGTGAATGACACGGCACTCAGCAGTCGGCAATGAGATATTTAGATTCGCAACTGGTTTACAGAACCCATCAGCGGCCATGCAGCCTTCAGCTGTGCCGGAGAGTTGAGCAGATCTCTATAGGTGGATTTGCGGTATCCGGGGCCAGACACCTCGCTAAGTTTGAACGGAAACTAAACGCGCACATAAGTCATATAGAGATGCAAACATAACTCCAAACATCTCCCGGCACCTTGCCGGCACCGGCCCGGCACTGCTAATGAAATGAAAGTGCTCAACCTTTCGTGACAAGAATATGATATCTCACTGCTGAGCCAGCATCAACGGAAGCAACGTAGGCAGCTTTTGCAATGCATTGTTCATATCCATTGTCCAGTGACCACAGTCCATACTCGATATATCTTATGTTGCAGCGCTCTAGTGACCGAGCCTGGTTAAAAGCCAGCCAATGCTCGAGCTCAGTTACACCAACAGCGCGATTGAGCATATAAATTCGAGCTACATGCTTTGTCAGTGAGCACGAATTTTGAATCGCCTGTTTGCCACAAAACATTACTGAATAAGTTTTGACTATTGACTAGTGAAAGCCGCTTAGCTTGACTGCTCGACCTTTTTCGACCACACATAGGGTGACCGAACCGTTCCTTTTCAGCACGTTCCTTCGTCATCCCCTGACCTGCTCAGTCCATTGTCCCATGCAGTCGCCTATGGCAGCCAGATGATGTCATTGTCATATCATACACACGGGCATGAGCAGGGCGGGAGACCATCGTCTCACCACTCGCCACTCGGTCCCCCTCCCCCTGGCCGGCCGACCTGGGAGCGCCCCTGCGCCCGCGACGGCCGCCGTGGGGGCTGGGGGGTGCGAGCGAGCGAGTCCGCGCGCTCGGCCCGCCACGAGCAGGCGCGCAGTGGCGTGCCAGCACCCGGGACGTTGGGATGAGGTCGCGTGGCGTCGTGTTGGCGCATATTGGCTCGTGCGTTGGGTTGTGAATAAGAAGGTGCTAAACTGTGAAGCTACCACGTGGATGGGCGCGAGAGAGACCTGTTTGATATCCGTGGATCGTCTGGTGACGCCCAGAGGATTGCTGAAGGTGAGTGTCAGGGGTCTGAATCGCAGTGCTTCTGAATCGTAGTGCTTCTGAATCGCAGTGCTTCTGAATCGCCACGAACAACAGAATGAGAAGGAAGCATTCTGCATTTGACGTCTGAAAGATGTGCGTATTATCCCTGCCACCTTCAAATTCACATAGAGAAGGTCGAGGCGGAGAGACTAATGTAAGGTTACGCCCGCGGCCCGCTTGCGCTGCACTGGGGCTCAGACATATAGCTCATAGCTCAGTGCCAGTGTGTCACTTGTGTCGAAACTGGTTCAGTTGAGTAGAATCCCGCACCCTTGGAGTATTGTATATAATGTTCATGTTTGTCTCGGCCAGTCGGAGAGACCGCGCTCGCTGGGGTCAAGATGCCGCGGCCGTGACCTTCGGCCGGTCACGAGTTGGCTAGAGTGGCGAGTGGCGAGTGAAAGTCGGAGACAACTTATGAATGGACGGGGCCAGGCCCAGGGGTGGATCCCCGCCCACGCAGATCTCGAATATGGCGTAATTGTAATTCACCAGGAAAACGGCGTCCAGGTGCCCACTGAAACGTCTTTTGATTTATGTGTTTTGGCTTTATTTTATTTCTTTTGATTTCTGTGTTTTGGCTTTATTTTATTTTAGTTTTTTTTCGTAATTGTTGTCGTGCGTGAACGCAGGACCGATCCAGTTCCACATTTTCAATTCCATCAAGGGCTTCAGGCATTTAATGGCTAGGGCTGGCACTTACTGGGTCATTCAGGTAAGAAAAAAAAGTTTTGAAATACGTCACAACTTTCACGTGGATAGAGACCAGTTGTGAAACAGCTCTTCAGTTGCATCGTTTTGATCACCCCGAGGTCGGGTAAGGTCATGTGATAGACACTGATACAGCCCATATTGTGATATTTTCAATGGGCCTCAGCCTACAGATTCGGCCTGTAGATTCGGGGAGACCCAGATAGGCGTGGGAGTTTAAAGGGACTGTCCCACCTTTGCATTAGTTCTGAATTGAGATAGCCAAGTTGGCGGCCAGGTTCAGAAACCACTATATATCCTGGTCGCAATATCCTCAGTTTCGTGGTGTTAAAGAAATTCGTTCCCTTCATTTGAAAAGTGGGCCTTAGCTAAGGCCCTATCTCTTAACTATTAACGGCCATTTGATGACGTCATTTGCATTTTGAACGCCTGTCACGCATGTGAAGTTTCACTTGATTTACGAATAAGGTAATCACTATACAGAGACACTTGTTATTGTATGAGCCGCGTCATATTTGAGAGCAAATACCTATATTTGCCGCCAAATTTCCCCCACATTGACATGAAGTAAATCCTTCATTACGTCACAGATCCGATCTAAATGACGTCACGATGAAATATAAAAGTCGCAATATCTCAAAAAGTATACAATGAAAACGCGTAAAAACTTGCAGAATTCGTCACAATATCATGAGTAACATTTCCGAATCCTAAATGGTACTTTTTTGAAGGTGGGATAATCCCTTTAAAGCATAACGTAGCTCTTGTTGTAGGCCGTCCTCAGCGGGAAGCATTTGACTGTATACTTTCAGCTTGTGAAGGTATTTATAGAGGTCCACAGAGGTCATGTGACGGAAGTTTGGACAACACTGTCGGCCCCCGCCGAAGTTAGTTGGTAGCACCGCTGCTCCACGGCGTACATTTCCTACCAGCCCATAGGGTTTACATGTTAAATGGCCTGTTTTCGGCGAGCGATATCTCGGTCAACCTTTGAAGGAATCAATAGTTCTTAGTCTCAAATGATAGATCGATGAATTTTCTTTCGACAATTCCTCTACCATTTTTCACGAAACCCAGCCGATCTTCTAAGGCGTACATACAGGGTAAAGATTTCTCTGCACGCCAGCACCCGCGATCCGCCTCTCCGAGCGTTGGTTCGCGGTCCTCGGTAGCGTAGTCGGTAGCGTATCGGGCTACAGATCAGAGGGTCGTGAGTTCGAATCCTGGGAGCGCTGCGTGATTTTGGCTAGAATTAAATGATGTAGATTCTTGAATGTTTGCATAATCAATTATTAATAGCTAATTGAATGTATCGGCCCACTAATCGGCCCTTAAAACCTGTTATTTAAGAAATTTAAGAAATGATTGTCACGTGCGCGTCACGACTGCCAACCATAAGCGCTACCATATTCTAGATTGAACTAACTTTTTGCTAGTCCCGACCACATATAGTAGGTTTTCTAGTAGTTATACTAGAAATTCCTGCCAAAGTTCGTCCTACCCTTCACTCAATATACCCTGAACACTGTAGCCAGTTCACTAAAGTATAGCCTAAAGTAAAGTATGCGCGAATAAAAGATATCCAACGACTCGTACCGACCTCATGTTACTGATCCAGGGGTTACTTTTCCTTGTCAATGTCACACAGTGACGGGAGTCTGAAGATCATTTGCGGATTATATGCTCTAATGACCCGTGCACTTTTTCGATGTACTCATATTTTCGGGAAACTATTGATCTCGTTGAAGAGTGGCTGTATTTGGAGTCAATAAGGCAGTCTGAAATTGTGAACTTGTTTAGATGCACACCAAAGATGCAATATCAGTATCATACTGAGACCGTGATTTACGTTTGTATTTCTTCTACCCCGAGCCGATACAGCTCACCGTTAGTCCCAACCTAATGACGTTTATTCATGTAGTCCAGCGATAGAAAGCCTGCCTCTGTTAAAGGGACCCTCCCACCTTAACATTAGATTTGAGTTGAGATAGCCAAAATGGGGTCCCTGGCTCACAATTACCGGTTTCGGCACTCACAACATCGAGAAATGCCTTAAATCAGAAATATTGAATTTCAAAATTGCAGCATTTTGATTCAGAGGGGCTAATGCTTAGGAATACCCCTCTGAATGTGTGACGTCAGCGCAGATATCTAACGATTTTTAAATGTTTGACTAAAACGTTTTGTAGCACGCGGAGGTATATGCTATTTGCGCGCAACATCTGCCGCAAACGCCGCACTTCTAAAATAAAGTCGCTAGAAACAGCGGAGATCCCAAAAAAGTAAACAAAAGTAAAAGCCTAATATCTTGAAAACCGGTGAATATTTTTCGATGAAATTTGGTAGATATTCGTTTTCGCTCTTTCTGAACCGAGCGACATCACTTTCATGCCAATTCATTAACTTTTCTGAAGGTGGGAGGGTCCCTTTAACAGGTATACCTTCAAGAAATAACAATCGTTAAATAGGTACGCCGCCAGCGAGCTGCTATACCATGCCGTAATCGCCACGCCGTTTGTGGATTATGGAAAGCTTGTGATGTTGGTACATACATACAATATACATACATACATAGATACATACAATGTACTACTTAAAGGGACCCTCCCACCTTAACATTAGTTTTGAGTTGAGATAGCCAAGTTTGCGGCCAGGCTCAGAAACCACCATTTATCCTGGTCGCAACCCCCGCAGCTTTATGGTGTTCAAGAAATTTCTTCCCTTTACTTGCAGGGTGGGACCAGCGTGGTCCCTATCTCTTAACCATTACGGGAATCTGATGACGTCATCAGGCTTTCGAACGTCCGTTAAATGTTTGACTAAAACGTTTTGTAGCACGCGGTGGTATATGCTGCTTTGCGCGCAACAAATGCCGCACTTTCAAATAAAGTCGCTAGGAACAGCGGAGATCCCAAAAAGTAAACAAAAGTAAAAGTCTAATATCTTGAAAACCGGTGAATATTTTTCGATGAAATTTGGTAGATATTCGTTTTTGCTCTTTCTGAACCGAGCGACATCACTTTCATGCCAATTCATTAACTTTTTTGAAGGTGGGAGGGTCCCTTTAAGTGATCGGAATTATAATGACTTAACTGAAAGACGATTGATTGTGTTGGGGACTCGGCTTTTCTCGCCATGTCTCTTTTGAATCATATTGTAATCGGCTTTGTTCGTATGTTTTCCTTTGGCGGTATTTCACACTCGTCGCTGGCTGCGGTGCATGGCAAGTGCCGGCCGCTGGCCTCCGTGCGGTGTTTGTATTCACTACCGGTTCATTCTGGCTGTGACTGAAGGCGACAGTGGCCTTCAGCCGTCGCTGTCCTCTGTCCATACACGCTCCCCTGCACCCTCAGATAGCGCCCGTATATGTTAGTGGCAATTGTTTGGGACTCACCTAATTGATACAGAGATGGGTGCAATGCAAAAAGGGAGCATATACGAGGTACAGGTCCCGCGGGTTTTGGCGGTAGGTTTTGCTCCTATGAAATTTAGCAAATTTCTGGCTATACCTCTCTTCTTCGTCATAAGCTTTTAAGGGTTCAAGATGCGATCGACTCATTCGTACACATGCCTGCCATGATGCTCTAAAATGGCTTCATCGTACCTATATCGATTAGTTTCTGAGATATAGTGGGAAATATAAAAAGGCAAAACCTGCCGCTTAAACCCGCGAGAGCCGTACCTACGGTATTGGTACACAGAAAAAGCGCAAATAAGACTGCAGTAGGTATGCGTCGCTTTATGAAAGCTAGCTGCACAGTTGCTCATACTCGTGTAATTGATTCGTTTACCCAAGAATCGAGTCACTTGATATGCGAGACGATGCTGTGCAAGCGCGTACGTCTTCTATACAGCGATTCATCGTTATGTTTTGCACGGTAGGTAGGCATTTGTCGGTCATTGTAGTGATGAATATGACCTCCCGAGTGCGTTAGTGCGATCCTGACGGCTCTGACGATCAAATAGAAGTGTTGTTGCTCCAATAAAACCTCATCGGCCAGCCAAAAGGCACGTTTTCTTCTGTTTGGTGCATTGCGAGTATGGGATGTGGTTCTGTGCACTGGTGGATCCAAACGAGGGGATGAGTCGGGGCACTTCTCCCTCCCGTAACGTCCGAAATTGGCGAAAGCTTATCGTGTTCATCGCCTAAGAAAAAGCGCATAAATTCTTATTTACAAGGTGTTGCACAGAAACTTAAGAACGCAAATCAACTAAAATGTTTTTAGGTGTGAGTAGGAGAGTCTTACGGGCAAGCATGCTCTCTTCTGCAGGACGGATTCCCCGGCACTCGGCTGTGTATGGGTACTTATAGCTATGTCGTAACGCTAGTTCAGGTGCAAGTTGCAACTTATTTTTATGAGTTAAAAATCTGGCATTGGCGCTGATCCCTTCTGACCTTTGTAAAATATTTATTATAATTATCTTTTTATCGGAAAAGTTTTCCAAGCGCCTGCAGTATGTGACCTGCAGTGATGTGTCCGACATATTATCACCGCTGCCCGTCAACCAGCCGCGCTCCTTCCTGACCAGTTTCTATAGGTACCGGGCAGGATTCCACCCATACCTCTGACATTTGGTTTTGCCGCTGCGACAGAACTTGTTTTGTTGGAGATAGCCTCGTCAACATAAAAACTCGACACCGTGCTAGTGGTGACCTGACTCAATGACCTGACACTACTCAGCATCGGTGTTTTTTTTTTTCTTCTCAAAATGTCTGACTCCGATCATCCGATGCTGATGAGATCAGAGAACACTCTGCATCAGCACAGATCAGCAGACTGGCTCAGCGGCTAGCGCTGATTGCTGAGGCTGAGTGATAATGACGTCAGCATGCCACCGCGTTCGGCGTTCTTGTGCGGTGGGTCGGTAGGACGGGAACAGAGAGGGCTCCACCGCTTCACTGAAAGCAAATCTGACCGGCTTTTGTTAGTAACAGTAAAGTGGGCCTAGAATCACTACCCTTTTACCAACCATTTACCATCACGGTACTATGCTCTTACTATCCCAGTACCATGTTTACTATCCCAGTACCACGTTCATACTATCCCAATACTATCCCAGTGCAAGGTTTTTACTATCCTAGTACCACGTCTTTACTATCCCAGTGCCACGGTATCACGTCTTTACTATCCCAGTACTACGCTCATACCACCCCAGTACCAGGTTCATACTATCCCAGTACCACGTTCGTACTATCCCAGTACCAAGTTTATACTATCCCAGTACCACGTTTATACTATCCCATTACCACGTTTATACTATCCCATTACCACGTTTATGCTATCCCTATACCACGTTCGTTCTATCCCAGTACCTCGTCTTTACTATCCCAGTACCACGTCCATACTATCCCAGTACCACGTTGCACACACGTTTCAGAAAGGTCCACTGATTTTTATTGGATGACGTTTCACGAAGAGCAATGGTTTTCCGCGGCGCCTGCTGAATCGACGCTGCACAGTGCAGCGAGAACACCTACATACGCGCACGTACACACGCCGCACCAATCGATGTACATCCCACCGGCGCTTGGAAAAAAAAACATCAGAAACATACGAACTACAATCGAGGAACGAGGCACTTCTGAACCCCTGACGCTTAACCCTCGCCCTGGCAGGGGGGGGGGTCGATGCGACCCCCCCCTAAGGTTTTTCGAAGATAGCGTAAAAACGGCGGCGCGCAGCGCCGCCAAATTTGGCACAGCCTATGGGGCAACCTTTTTACATATGACCTGAAAATTTCAGGTCCGGGTGACCTTAGGTCAGGTCACCAGGTCAGAAAAACCGGTACAAGGTCATGGTCAAATTTCAAATTTCTTTTTGCACCTGTCCAACTCACAGTTTTGCACTGATTTCCTTCAAACTTTCAGGATGTGCTAAGTTCACCGAGTTGTATAACATATAGTTCGGGTTTTTTTAGGTCACTGACCTGAGGTCAGTTAGAGGTCATTACGTCGTAATGTTAAGCCTATAGGAAAATACTAAATTCGGAAAATACTGGAGATATCCGCTTCGTTCTATCACTTTTGTGCTTTGAAACCACAGTACTCAACAGCAGGTCACTTGGTGCTTCTTTGTTTGGTGTACTTATCCATGGGTCAGGTCAAATGAGGTCAACTGAGGTCAAATGACGTTTTTGCCAATAACTTGGCACATAATGACGCTAGAGCTTAAAAAATGGTACCATTGTGTTCCTGGTGATCAGCCGAATCGAATGATATGCGATATCATGCAATATGGTGAATTTTAACTTAATTTATTAATTTAAGTTTACTTAAAATTTAAGAAAAACTTTACACTTAAGCAAGCTAAAAAGTATATAATTCGACGCGCCTTGACGTGCTGAGTTCACTGGTGCTTTTCTTTTTGCTCTATCTTAATTAGATCAAAAGTTATAAGCGAAAAACTTTTGACCTGTTTTTAGCGAAATTTTTACATTAGATATGCCTTTTGGACAAATTTCATCACGCATACAAATGTTTTCGGATAAAACATTTTCCTAATTTTTTCAATGATTTTTAGCTCGGAAAAGTCCTATATTATGTAGGTAACTTGTGGCTCTGAATAACTTAGAACAAAATTTTCACTGTGCCTAGGTTTGGTTAGGTCAGGTCAGGCAATTTAATTTAGTTTGGTGACACCCGCCCCACCCATACTACTCACCAGAGCTGGAGCTGCGTGATGAACCTTCAGAACAAAGATGCTCATACACAGTGCACAACAAATTTTAAGTCCAACAACTTCTAAAATATCATATACAGCTTTCAACTCACCGCAAATGACGACTCTTCCCTCTCCCACTGCAACACACAACCGACGCATCCCGTACCCCGCCGCGGCTCGCGCGCGCTCGCTCTGCAACGGTTCGCACAGGTGGTTGTGTGGTGGTAACAAGTTGGCAGCATTGTCACCGTATGGTAGGAACTACCACGCTTGTACGATATTTCTACCACAATTTGTAATAGTTTTTGACATGGTATTTGGATGGTACTTGAACTTTATCATACTGTTACTATTTTTTCAACAACCAATCGTAAAGCACTCGTAGCAGAATGGTGCGCCCTACTAAAACAATGGTAAAAGCGCATTTAGTACCAGGCTTTTACCAATTTTTGAAGCAAATAACGCTGGTAAGCAATTGATATTTATTCAATAATGGTATCGATGTATAGTTTTCAGTGTATTCCACCCGCGGTCGGAGGAACAAACACGACCGCCAGTAACCCGGGCCGTTCACCCACTGACGGGTCCTGAAGAATGTGACCCCGTTTCACCCGCGGCACTCGTGGCACGCAGAACGGCTGAGCGGACGGGTCATGGGGGTATCGGGGTGCGATCAGGTCAATTCCCTCAGACCTCTGAAGACATGTGGCATTACACTCCCATCATGTCATCATCCCTATTATCCATATTGCAGCCGTCTATACCTTGCAGCCCAATCAACCTAACTTATACGGGCCTCTCAGACCCCTTGCTGGACCCCAGTCCCAAATGTCGTGGTCAGTGATGGGCGGTGCAACTGGTGATACCCGATTGGCCGGTTCCTTTTCTTTGTTTATTTGGCAGTATTGTTACGGCGACAGTGGGTCGTATGGTCAGTGGACCTCTTGGTTTCGCGGTGAACGGATCGCCGTGGGTATAGGCTCCGTCGATATGGTGGACTCTTAGTGCTATTAGTACAAGGTGGGAAAATCATAATGTCGCAACCACCATATGTTGAACAGTGAACCTCCTATGTGCGAGAAAGCTTCTTCCGGAAAAGACTCGATTTCCGACTGTTAAAATCACCGCTTACTCACCATATCTTTATTTTCTCTCTCACAGGTCCGATTCTCGTCAAACTGGTGTCGAGATGTTCAACAAACTTCCGAAATCGCAGCCCATCACCATTGAGTTCAATGACCTCTCCTACACGGTGCCAGCGCCCATGCAAAAGGGCAAGGTCAGGAAAGGTGAGTGCCAGATAATCACACGCTACCTGGTGGTTAGGTAATTATCGTTAATCGCCCTTCTTAGTTCTTTTTATTCATACTTAGTTTTTTTTTTAAGAAGTCAATGTAAAACCGTCGTGTGCTTTTTTATTTAAAAAGATGCGAATGCGAATACGAATGAGTACCAAAATACCCGGCTGGTAACGTATACAAAATAAATAAACCGGTTAACAGGGGAGAGGGGGCTCTGCATAGTCGGAGTCTCCTCACGTTTTTCATACAAGATTGCATCCATGTAAACCACTAGAGCTTGCCGGTCTTAGCCTAAACCAGCCGACTGACCTGACCTGACCGATGACCCGTTTCAGATCGTCTGACGATCCTGGACGGCGTGACGGGCGTGTTTCGGCCCGGTCAGCTCACCGCAATCATGGGGCCATCGGGAGCGGGCAAATCAACACTTCTCAACGTGCTCGCTGGCTACAAGTGAGTGGGAGGTCGGTGGGAGACTGGCTATAGAAACATGTGGGAGATAAGCTGAGGATGAGTAATTGAGTATCTTACATATTGCATTGCCATGAAGGGTGAGTTTTGCAAAATCTCTAGCGTGATCTGTGTTTGAAGCGTGATAAAAAAAAACTAGTAGGGTAAGGGCGGGTAAGAGTACGCGGGCGATAAGAGTACGCACCAGCTGTTTCGGTTGCTTAGCAACGCGGGTTTGTCGAGTTCATGAAGTGACATGAAGCCGCCAGTGCGTGCATGTCACCAACGGAACGTGGGCGTTGAGCGGCGACGCTGTTGAGTTTAAGGCGATGAATATTATTTTCGAGCGTTATGATATTATTATGATATGGTAAAATAATTTTGATACTTGGCAGTTGAGATAAGGTACATTTCCGTGATTGTTGTGGGAAACTTGTGAGGTTATCTGGGGAAATACTGTACAGTGCAATATTCTGTTTGCGAAGTTTTACACAACGTTTCGGGGTTGTTTTGTGCGCGAATTGCATGTACGGTAAGAGGACGCACTGTTCAGGAGGGTAAGAGTACGCAGAATTATACATTAAATCGAATATACAGAAATATAGAATTATTAATCTATCGCTCAATGACGTTTGTTTAGTAGGTATATCATCAATGGAGCACTGTGATGCAGATGCGTACCCGAAATTCTTCCAAATACGAGTTATTCTCCTTTTTGATTGTGCATTTTTTTAAGAAACACACGACTTGATTATTTCCTGATTTATAGACTTGAAAGATTTATTTTATGTTTTTCTTTTTGGATACTAGAATTAACTTAAATGCCTTCTGAGTTTGAAGTTAAGCATTTGGACAGTGCAAGCTGCATAGGTGTGTGTTCATATGCTTGCGTACTCCACCCGCCTGGCGTGCGTACTCTTACACACCCCATATGGTAAGAGTACGCAAGTGCAACGGTTCAGAAAATGTCAGTTTTAGACCACTTCCATTTACGCTGAAGGATCGTTGCCCCATGGGTTGATGGCTAATTCAATGAACTTTAATATTCCCTATTTGCGATTTCTTTCCTTCAAATATTAAACAAATGAGAGCAAGAAATCCACTAAGTGCGTACTCTTATACGACTTCACCCTAATCGGGCTGTGTAGTCCGCAGTCATGTCTTTTAACACTTTCCCTTCAAAAGTCTTTACTTTCTCCACGTCTTCCTAAAATATAGAAGTTTTATTGTTCATTCCACCTGTAAAGGAAGCATGACCACAGCTGATTGGGCGTATCCAATATACCTACAACCGGTGCTTGCAATGCATAGTGCATACTGCATAGCCTACACGATTCTGCAGCAGATGTGTGCCACGCGCGGGCCCCATCGCGACCTTGAGGTGCACTCGACGCTATAGCCACCTGGCCACTTTATCTTGCAACACTTTCTGCTGCTACAACGGCCGACAGGGGTATGTGAGGCTCGTGAATCACTCTCCCTTTCCTCTTCGGACACAGAGCTCAGATTACGACACTGAACCGGTAATACGCTTATTGGCCGTTGTCAGCTGTTCCTATATGACTCAATCGATCCGACAATCTTTCAAATTGCTGCAAACCATCGCATGCTATCCGTGCGTTGCCGGTTTTTTGCATATTTCATGCCTATAGCCCGCCTTGTCTCCCCAAAGTTTTCTAATCAAGCGACAGTCTGTAAGCTATAGTGCGAACTGCGAGTACCTACCTATAGTTTGGCGATATGTGGATGTGTGAAACGGTGACCTTTGTGACCGTCTGTGGAGCTATCTTACAGTCACTGGGCACGATATGTGTGGCGATCAGTGGTAGTCCCATGTCGTTAAGTACTGTCTGCCAATGGGACTGGTGCTATCACATTAGATGGATATTTGTCGCCGATTAGCGCAACCTTGAACTTGTCACATGAGCTAATCGGTCGGAGAGGGTGGTGGGAATTCAGAGCGAGGGTGACTTAGGAGAGTGGAGACATTGAGTTGGGAAAGGTTGCTGGCCCTCAAGTGTCTCTTCTAATGCATCCACTACTCACTAGTTCATATGGCATTTTATCGTTTTTTTTTCTGCTCAGTATACCTGACTTGGCCTGTGTATACGTTACGTTTCCTCTATATCTATAATGTATCGTCGGTAATTAGTGCTATCATGTATAGTCTCATGGGATCCACAACAACCCAAAGGTCGCTAATGCTGATATGGTCTCAATGCCAGCCAATGCATTCCTGTTTCCCAAATGTCATACCATACCTATGGACTTCAAAGCCACATATGCGTCGATGGTCATCACGTTTTGATAATATCCGACTGTAGAATGCAGGCAGATATGACCGCAGCTCCGTGAAAGTTATTGCCATGGTATACAGTGAATACCCAACTGTTTTACTCGTGAAGACCGTGACCACGGCCTCATGACTGGTTTTTCGTCAAGGAGCAGGAACCTCACTGCTCCTTGAGAGCCGTGATGCTCCTGAGTCCTGGTTACCAGTCTGTCTTTGTGTTTAATATGAATAGTGGCCGTTCGGTTGCCAGAGTGGAAGACAGGGTCGGGGAGCGTTACCAGTGTCTGTTACGAGGCGGAGTGAAGCTGTCGTAACGGACCCCTCCCCCCCCTCCACCTCCCTGTCGGCTGGCTTAGACGGTTGGGACAGAATGGCTCGATTTCCCTGGCGATTGACAAGAGAAAGTTGACGAGGGTGATTTCACAAGCTAGCTGTGCTAGATGTTAATATAAATCGCATAATCCGATGGAACTGCTGAGTTTCTCTTTTCCTTTGTGATGGTCTTTTCGTGAAACATGTGAGCCTTATGAGTGAACATAGACCTCTACATACCGTCTGTAGTATGTAGAGGTATGTAGAGGTCTATGGAGTGAACATGAAACAGCTAAACCTTGCCTGTCTTTTCGTCCTGACCCGAGTTCAGATTTCTTAGCTCTGACCCCTGACCTGACCTGACCTGACCTCCCTCCTCCGCAGAGTTCGGGACGTCAAGGGCGACATCCTGGTGAACGGCACCGCCAGGAGTCTGCAGACGTTCCGCAAGATCCAGGCGTACATCATGCAGGACGACTTCCTGCTGCCCTACCTCAGTGTCGACGAGGCCATGATGGCAGCGGCCAACCTGAAGCTGGGGAGGGGGTTCAGCCACCAGAGCCGGCGCCAGGTGGTGAGTGGCGGGAGGGGGGGGATAGTACAGGCATAGTACAGTCGTGTACAGGTTGATGGTCCTCTACTCTTTATCCACCGGGTTCCTATGGCTCAGCATTGGCAGCAGCCGCCTGGTACCGGTAGGCTGTGCCGCATGACCCGAAAGTTATGCGGCACAGTCTACCCGCGCCGTTTGACATCGGCTCGGGTCGCCGGGTGGAGCGCTTTGTAGACCAGCTGTTGCGTCAGACCAGCGCGGGGGGAGGGGCTCGTCTCAGTGGTTGGCGTGGGCTGGCGAGTGGTGTGGGGCGTGCGGGTGGACCATGGGGCTGGTCGGGTGTGTGTGGTCACTTCTTGCATTGCACATTTTGCGTCGCTTAACAATTGCATTCCTGTTTTTGATAAGCACAATGCACCTAAGACCCAGCGAATATAATTTACATTACTTGTGCATTGTGCAAAACGTGATTTGGCACGGTATCGAGGCAACCATAGGCAACTATGCATGATATTTAGGCAATATGTTTATGAAAACGGTAGATTGATGCTGAATGTCAATTCGTATGCTAAATGTCGGCACGTGTTAAATGAATGAATGAATCAATCAATCAATCAATCAATCGACATGTATAAAACCGTATAAATGGCTCGCAACCACTAATAGCAATCAAACCATCCCAACTCGGAAAAGCAGCCGGAGCCCTGGTGAGGCTCGAACCGGGACTCCACGCTGTAAATTTTGCCAATGATCCATCATCATTCCACCAAGCTAGAGTGACCGGCACCCGAACCCACAAAAACATTAATTGACTTTGCCGCCGACCTCCCGGCCCCGCCGCCCGCCCGGTCAGACTTTGCCCCGGCCGTAGCCACCATCCGGTGTAGCTCAGCGTAGGAGTGTTAGACTGTCAAACTGACCGGTAGTGAGAGGCCCGGTTCGAAACGCTTCGGATGCTGGATGTTTATTTCTCGGTGGGAGGCTTTGCGACTAGTCCACTTTTCAGAAAGATCATTTGGTGACTGACCTGTTTTCTTCCTTTGCTGCAATTCATGAGGAGACCGTATGCACCCTTACCTGTCCTTCCGCACCCCACTTGAGAGATGGGTGGTTGCCCCCCATGGGTTTTGTGAATATCTCTAAAACGAATTTTTGGAGGGGGGATACGATCGGTTCTATGCGACAAGTGACCACACACGCCCAGCCCCAGGTCCGCTCACTCCCTACCCACATCACCCCCTCCCCACACCCAACTCCAGCCCGCCTCATCCACCGAGCCGAGCCATAACGAGCCTCAGCGCACCGGGGTGCGACCTGTCAGCGATGTTATATAATAACAGTGACAATATATCAAATCCGTGAACTCTATGAATGTCGTCTCGCAGATCCGGCAGTTTGAGCTTCGACGACTGAATGTTGAGGTGTCCAATTATCAGATCTGGTCCAGTGTCGCCGTGGCGGCGCCAGCTCGCGCCGCCTCGATGTCCTCGACGCCTGGACGCGCCCCTGCTCCCGCGGCGCACGCAACCGCCGGCCCCGTCCCCGCCGGTTCGCTGACAGGTCGCGCCCCGGGGCGCTGAGGCTCGTCATGGCTCGGCTCGGTGGATGAGACGGGCTGGAGTGTGGCGTGGGGAGGGGGTGATGTGGGGAGGGAGTGAGCGGACCTGTGGCTGGGCGTGTGTGGTCACTTGTCGCATAGAACCGATCGTATCCCCCTCCAAAAATTCGTTTTAGAGATATTCACAAAACCCATGGGGGGGGGGGGTCAACCAACCATCTCCCAAGTGGGGTGCGGAAGGACAGGTAAGGGTGCATACGGTCTCCTCATGAATTGCAGCAAAGAAAGAAAACAGGTCAGTCACCAAATGATCTTTCTGAAAAGTGGACTAGTCGCAAAGCCTCCCACCGAGAAATAAACATCCAGCATCCGAAGCGTTTCGAACCGGGCCTCTCACTACCGGTCAGTTTGACAGTCTAGCACTCCTACGCTGAGCTACGCCGGATGGTGGCTCTGGCCGGGGCAAAGTCTGGCCGGGCGGGCGGCGGGGCCGGGAGGTCGACGGCAAAGTCAATTAATGTTTTTTGTGAGTTCGGGTGCCGGTCACTCTAGCTTGGTGAAATGATGATGGATCATAGGCAAAATTTACAGCGTGGAGTCCCGGTTCGAGCCTCATCAGGGCTCCGGCTGCTTTTCCGAGTTAGGATGGTTTGATTGCTATAATTGGTTGCGAGCCATTTATACGGTTTTATACATGTCGATTGATTGTTTGATTGATTGATTGATTCGTCCATTCATTTAATACGTGCCGACATTTAGCATACTAATTGACATCCAGCATCAATTTACCGTTTTCATAAACGTATTGCCTAAATATCATGCATAGGCACAAGACCTATGGTTGCCTCGATACCGTGCCAAATCACGTTTTGCACAATGCACAAGTAAAGTAAATTATATTCGCTGGGTCTTAGGTGCATTGTGCTTATCAAAAACAGGAATGCAATTGTTAAGCGACGCAAAATGTGCAATGCAAGAAGTGACCACACACACCCGACCAGCCCCATGGTCCACCCGCACGCCCCACACCACTCGCCAGCCCACGCCAACCACTGAGACGAGCCCCTCCCCCCGCGCTGGTCTGACGCAACAGCTGGTCTACAAAGCGCTCCACCCGGCGACCCGAGCCGATGTCAAACGGCGCGGGTAGACTGTGCCGCTTAACTTTCGGGTCATGCGGCACAGCCTACCGGTACCAGGCGGCTGCTGCCAATGCTGAGCCATAGGAACCCGGTGGATAAAGAGTAGAGGACCATCAACCTGTACACGACTGTACCATCTCGTCAGGCTATGGAATCACTGAATGAGGACTAAGGAACGACAGGCGTCCTTCCGTTCCATCGATGTTCCTTTTACAGACACCGGTTATGAATTGGTATTGCGACATAAAAACAGGTTTACTACTATCAAAAACAGGTTTGCTGTCGGTATTTGCAGTCGTGTAAAGCAGAACGTTTTTAGTAACAAGACGGAAGTTTGTGTTCGATAGCGTCCGTCATTTTTCCTTGAGGGGGCGCGAACTCATGCTATGCCAATGATCGCATGCATTTCGTCCTAATTCCGCCTTGCTAATTCCCCTTGGAATGCTCCCGCTTGCACCGGCGACTCATTATATCCCGTTTAGTATGTGACACACTGACGGGTATTGGCTGGGTTAAGTGCCCAGCTCAGACCGGTTTGTCAGGTGTCGCCTTCACTGACAAGTCAGATGATAAAGGCGTCTTACCATCGCATTCATGGATCTCGAACCGGTTTCCTGAATCTGGAACTGGAATTGGGTGAATTGCGGTCGCCGACTTTTTTTTAGAAACAATGGCCTACTGTGAACGTCTCAAGTTAAGGCGTCTGGGGTCTATACTCTATAAGGCTAGAATAATTTGTGATGTTTTTTCGAAAGCCGTTTAGGCGTTTAGTCAACTTTTCCGCATTTGCCGATGTTTTTTTTTTTCAATATATCATTTATAGCCCGATATTCAAGCTTATATCAGCAGCCAGAAGCCACTTTTACTTCACGCTCACTTTATAACAATATACGAAAAGAAAGTGTTAAAGTAAAATAATTCTGGTAATTCAGGTAGAGTTAGGTATTCTTGAGCTCGCTAGAATGAGAAGTAATTTTGGAATTGGAGACCACAGCTTACATTCGAGGCTTGTTCGGAACGCATCGCTAATGGCGTCTCTGTGACTATTGACCTTGATACGCAATGCTGCTGTAGTTCCTGCCATATCACCCTGTTGTGACTTGTTTTGATTTAGTTGCGGCGATCGGACGAGTACCTCACAAAAATAGGCGTTTGCGGCGAACCCCGATGCGGTGATTGTAGGGGAAGTTGGGGGAACGCCGAAGACTTTTTTCTGACGCCCGTAGCACGCAAGGTAGACAGCATAAGCTATTCTTGTTGGCGTCATTCGAGAGGCCAGTCTTTTGCCTTTCAAACATACCAGGCGCATTTGATGAATTCGCATACCGTTAAGCGCACAAACTAAAAATATCAAAGAAGTGACTTTTTCGGCGTTGCCCCGGACTGCGGGGAAAGCCGAAAATGGGAGAAATGATCTACGGGGAATGCCGACATTGATGTTTTGCCATTTTATCTCAAACTTTATCCAGAATTGATCAAAGCTGACACGCGTTTTAAGAGCTTGAGGACGCGGTGCACACTGGAAGTTATAATTGTGAGATATAATAAGAACATGCCAGGTAAATCATTCCTTATAGGTAACAGGCCGTTGTGTCGGTTGAAAGTGTAATTTGTGTGACTAAAAATACGCGTTGCTATTCTACAGCAGTAAAGTCCACGTAGCGTGCTTTCAACACGTGCGTAATCGCACGTTTTCGGCATTACCCCAGCCTGCCATACTTTCATTTGCAGGCCCATAACTTTTCAACGTGCTGTATACATTTCAAATAGGCAGCACACTTATGCAAAGACATGCTAAAGATTACTTGACCGAATTGGCCAGACAAACGGTAGCATAATGAGTAAGAAATGCAGCTTCAAAGGCGCATGTAGTACAAGGGAAACGTACCTTAAAAACGCTCTTGGCGCCCTCACAGTCGAAGTATTCCGAATGACGACTCGTAACAAACATGCGATAATTGTAGTCACTTAAGCTTCAGAGCATCACTGACAGGTGGCATCCATGTCTTACGGTTTTCGAAATATCTCGAATTTCGGCTTTGCCCCAACTCCGGCATTGCCCCAACTTCCCCTATCAGCGACATTTTGCCACGAGGGAGTTGCCGAGAATGAGCCGGCACTGATCTATTTGTGTGAAATGAAAGGTGAAAGGTCAGTATTTTTGATAATTGTGCCACTGACAATGATGAGCAGTTGGCCGTGCATATTAAACTGATAAACTATGGCTAGAAAACTGATATATCGTAGACATTATGTTCGTTGCGGCAATAGTGGCGCGAGTTCCACGTGCCATTGGGGCTGATATTGCTAATTTAGATTATTTACTTTGTATTTCAGCCTTAGATCTAGCACATTGTGAAAACTGGTACATTTCCTCGTGCATTTGGGCAGTGGCAGGAGTAATAGGTTGTACTGTTGTGTGTCACCAGCTGAGCGTGATCCAGCTGAGGCACCAGACGGGAGCCAGTCGAGTGTGAGCCGACTGGCCACTTGTCTCACCGCTGCGCCAAAACACATCTGAGGCCTCTTGCACCAAACTACCTAGCTAGGTAAAATCGAAAAACCGGTTTCAGAATAAGCTAATCTAATGGTGGTAAATTTGTTTGCAATAGCCCAATACATAATCCTACATGTGCTTGCTAAATTTTGCATGCAAATTGTTACATTTGAGACTTGGACTGGGTATACGATGCAAAATAATCCAAGCATTGGTGCAAGAGGATTTTGGTGCAAGAGGCCTCTGGTCAGTAATTACTATCTTTATTTGTAACAGAACAAATGCCAGTTGTAACTTGTCATTTCTGCTGATTGAATTTATGTGCATCTGGCAAATGTGCATTTGTATCCGCATTTCATAGAATGTGTGAACTGTCCGCATCAATGTCCGCATTTGACCCTTGGTTATGTTGTATGTGTGATTATTGGTTGTTCTTTTGCAGAAAACCACTCTTTGGACACTTTCTGCACACCTATGCTCTGGCTTGCTATCATGTTCCACAATACCATGTCTTTCCTATGTACCTTTTTGTTTCTTTTATTTAGTTGTGCAGGCAAGAGTGCGTTGACAGAGTTTTGGCACGGCAGAGGTGGGCACAGTTTTCAGATGTGTTTCGTCAAGTTGTCAGAAGTTCTCTGAAGTTGCTTGGTCTGATGACGTCAAGTTGAGTTGTACACTACTCAAGTAAGAAACATGTCTGCTCTCAAGAACGAACGTGCCATGAAGAAGGGTGCACTGACACGAACAAGAAGAAGAGCGTTTGTACTGATCGACACTTGTGGTAGCAAAAGAGAGCTGCATGCAGTGTTGAAGGAGCTGGACAATGCTCTGCAAGATGTTCTGGAGAAGAACATGGAATACAAGATGAGCTCTGAAGATGATGATCACCAGAAGAAGTGTGATGAATACGAGCAAGAGGCCACTGAGGAGCACAGGATTGCCCAGGAACGAGTGACAAGTCACCTGCAAGAACGAGCGGGAGAAACTCCATCAGCAACAACTGACAGGTCATCTGCTGCTTCAAAGGCTCGGGTGCAGCATACCACCAGAATGGCAGAAGTTGAGGATAAGGTACGTGAGCTGGAGTTACAGCAGCTGCAACGTCGCCTCGAGAGAGAGGAGGAAGAACAGAAGATGCAGCGAGCAAGACAACTGCAAGAGAAACAAGATGCCCTGCAGGCTGCTCGTCTTAAGACAGAGTTAACCAAGGCAGCTGAAAGTGAGCTGACATGGGACAGGAAAGAAGACTTAAATGAAGAGAATGAGAGACGTCCAGAAGGAAATCAGAAGAGAGATGAAGAACACAGAACAGACCTTCCTGTACCTAATCCCAACCCTGATCCTGCCAGCCAACTGTTCCGACAGAGCCTGCCTCGTCTCAGGCTTCCCACTTTCAGCGGAGCAGTGGAGGAGTTTCCAAGATGGTACTCGATCTTCTCAACACTGGTGGAGCAGCAGAATCTGAGTGCCAATGAGAAGATGGCACATCTGCAGAATGCAGTCACTGGAGCAGCAAGAGCCATCATCGGAGGGATGGTGTGTGATGGAAGCTCCTTTGAAGATGCTCTCCAAGCACTCAAAGAAAGGTATGGCAGAGACATTGATGTAGTTCAGATGACCCTCAAGACTGTGTTTTCGTGTCCAGCTCCCAAGCCGTTCGATGCCAGATCTCTGGAGAGATATTATGGAGCAGTTCATGGTGCTACAACTACATTGAAGAGACTGGGATATGAGGGTGACCTGCAGTCTTGTGAGAACCTGCGTCGTCTCCTGAGCAAACTGCCAGTTGATATGCGGAAAGCGTGGGCTGAACACTCCCTGGGACTGGTGAGACCTACCCTGCTGGAGTTCGACCGGTGGCTCCGTCTGCAGCTGCGCATCCAGCTGAGCTGTGAGGCAGCTGCGCCTGCACCCAGTCAGCAGAAGATGACAGCTGGGATGTTCCTCACCACGAAGACGGCAAGCACCTCAGGTGAGAAGAGATGTGTCCTCTGTGGTGAAAGTCATGGGCTGTGGGCTTGCGAGCAGTTCAAGGCACTGACTGCTGATGAGCGTGCGCGAGTTGTGGCTGAGCACCGACTGTGTTTCAGCTGCCTGCGGCCGGGCCATCGGAGCAGAGATTGCAGAACAGCTCGAGCCTGCGGCACCGATGGTTGCGTGCTTCGACACAGCCGGTATCTGCATGGGAGCAGGAGGATCAGGAGGCTGCAGCCTGGTTCGCCGCCCCCCTCAGGAACGGAGACGACGACCGGCGAGATCACCATAGCGTCGGTCCGACGGGAGGAACAAGATGCGTGTCATGTTCTGTTGCAGGTCGTACCTGTACGTGTCCATGGTCCCGCTGGACAGTACAAGGACACACTGGCGCTTCTCGACCCTGGGGCACAGACGTCGCTCTGCAATGCGTCTGTCCTAGACGAGCTTCAAGTTGAAGGCGAGGTTCAGCCGGTTCGACTGAGCAACGTAGAAGCTGCGGGCCGTGAGAGGCTGTCCAGGCGGACGACTCTTGAACTGTCACCACTGGCAAGCACTGAAGATCCGTCGAAGAGGATTTTAGTGCCAGAGATCTTCTCCGTGGACAGGGTCAACGTAAGAACTCCCACAATCCGAGGCAAGAACGTGTCGAAGTTCAAGCACCTGGAAGGACTGAAGATTCCAGACATCTCCAGTGGCACGGTCGAGGTGCTACTGGGAGCCAACGTGCTCGAAGCGGTACTCCAGCGCGAGGCGCGTGTCGGTGCACCAGGAGAGCCTGTGGCCATCCGAACGGCTTTTGGATGGTCCTTGACTGGTTCACTGACTGGTGTAGTGCCTGAGCATGTTCGGGAGGTTATGTTTGTGTCCACGCTTCGTGGTCAAGAACAGCATGATCTGTCGGACTGGTGGACTACAGAATCCTTCGGGACACGTGCCACCGAGCCCACGCTGACACCCGATGAGAAGAGGGCGATGGACATCCTGGAGAAGACTACTCAACACCGAGGAGACAAGTATGAAGTTGGCCTGCTATGGCGAGACGAAGAGGCCGAGCTCCCGGACAACTACACGATGGCGCACAGCAGGCTCAGGTCTCTGGAGCGCAACCTGGCGAAGAACCCAGAGAGAGCGGAAGCGTACAGAGAAGTGCTTGAGGGCTACGTACAACAAGGGTACGCGCGGAAGCTGACAGCTGAAGAGAGTCGAGTAAAGGAGAAGAAACGTTGGATTCTGCCTCACCACGCCGTGACACACCCAGAGAAGGTGAAGCCGCGCGTCGTGTTTGACGCGGCCGCCCAGTTTCAGGGTACCTCCCTGAACAGCGAGCTGTTGAAAGGTCCTGACCTCTTACAGAACCTGCATGGGGTCCTCTTGCGTTTCAGGCAGGAGCGGTACGCACTGGTGGCAGACGTCTTCCAGATGTTCCACCAGATCCAAGTGCGGACGACGGACCAGCCAGCTCTGTCGTTTCTTTGGCGTGAGATGCAGACGTCGAGGCCACCGGACATCTACCAGATGTTAGTGGTGATCTTCGGCGCGAAGTGTAGTCCGTGCATCGCCAACTACATCCTGCGCCGAACGCTCGTTGAGGACAAAGAAGCAGAGAGACAGGGAGGTCATCCGACGCTGCTCGCCAACTTCTACGTCGACGACTTTCTCCGAGCGGAGGAAACCCCGGAAGCAGCTCTGGCAACGATGGAGAAAGTGACAGCGCTGATGTCTCGCGGAGGATTCCGACTAACGAAGTGGAGATCGAGTCACCCCGAACTTCTGGAGAGCATACCGGAAGATGATCGAGACGCATCACAGAAGCAGCTGGTGTCATGTGAAGGCGGAACACGGAAGGCGCTGGGCTGCGTGTGGTCTCCAGAGGAGGACACGCTAGGAATTCAAGTGCGTGCCGCTGATGTTCCAGCAACGAAGCGAGGTGTAGTGAAGATGGCGGCGTCGATCTTCGATCCCCTCGGTTTCATCTCGCCTGTCATGCTGGAAGCAAAGATTCTGATCCAGAAGTTGTGGATGCTCAAGCTTGACTGGGATGAAGCGTTTTCAGGCTCTGAGCTGGCCATCTGGCGAAGTTGGCTGTTGGAGCTGAGTGAAGCGGAAGCTATCAGAGTTCCAAGATGCCTGAAGACGTCCATCACGAAGGAAGTCAAGAACATGCAGCTACATTTGTTCTCAGATGCGTCCGAGAACGCGTTTGGTGCAGTGGCATACGTCCGGATGACGGACGCCGACGGACACCACACAGTCAGCATGATCATGTCACGGACTCGAGTGGCGCCGCTCAAGCAGCTCTCGATAGTCCGTCTTGAGCTTCAGGCCGCCGTGCTGGCCACGCGACTGGCCAGGACGATTCAAGAGGAGTTGACGTACGTGTTTGATGATGTGCTATTCTGGTCGGACAGCCAGGTCGTCTTGCAGTTCGTGACCAATGAAAGCCGGTTGTTTCAGACGTTTGTGGCCAATAGGGTGGCCGAGATCCGGGACTCTACGTCGCCATATCAATGGAGACACGTGCCCGGGACGCAGAACCCGGCGGATATCTGTTCCAGAGGACGATCGGCATCGCAACTGAAGGATTCGGTCCTGTGGTGGAGCGGACCGGCATTCCTCTGCCAGGATCAAAGTATCTGGCCGCACTTGGAGACGGGAAGCTTGTCTCCTGACGAGCCTGAGCTGAAGAAAGCAAAGAAGACGACGGTGACGCCTGTCGTGGGACTGGTCTGCGGACCAGATGCCAACGATGTACCTCCACTGCTGGTGGATCCAGCACGCTTCTCATCGTGGAACAAGTACCGGCGCGTTGTGACCTGGATCTACCGATTTATCAACAACGTGAGAGAGCCTGACAAGAAGACGCGTGGCTCCCTGACAGCGCAAGAGCTGCTACAGTCAGAACATCGGATCATTCGCCAGGACCAGAAGGCGGTGAAGCTGGCGCCTCAGCCCGGTCTGTCCCTGTACGAGGACGACCAGGGCCTCCTGAGGGTGAGAGGACGCCTGACGAACGCGCCGGCAGAGATGTGCCGTGAGCCGATCGTACTCGATCCAAACAGTGAAGTCACCCGACTGATCGTGACCGATGCGCACGAGCGGTGCATGCATGCTGGTGTAAACCACACACTGAACATCCTGAAGGAGAGGTTCTGGATGCCGAAAGCCAGAGCCACAGTGAAGAAATGGATCTGGCGGTGTGCGCACTGCCGGAACAGACGGGCCACTACCCTGTGCCCCAAGATGGCTGATCTCCCGAGTGAGAGATTCGACATCTCCCGACCGTTCTCGTCGGTGGGCTTGGACTTTCTTGGACCACTCCAGGTCAGAAAGTTCAGAAAAACCGAGAAGCGGTACATTCTCCTGGTGACCTGTTTGGCCACCAGAGCCGTCCACCTCGAGATCGCTGAAGGTTTAGATACCGATTCGTTTCTGATGGCACTGCGTCGCTTTATTGCACGACGGGGAAGACCAGCCAGGATCTGGTCCGACAACGGGACGAATCTCGTAGGTGGTGAGAGGGAACTGAGAGAAGCCATCTCCGAGTGGAACCAACAACAGATCTGTGACGCGCTGACCCAGAAGAATATCCAGTGGCGATTTAATCCCCCGACCGCCAGCCACATGGGCGGTGCGTGGGAGCGTCTTGTGGCTTCAGTGAAGAAGGCTCTCCGGTCCGTTCTGGGCAACCAGGTCGTTTCTGACGACGTCCTGCACACCACCGTCCTGGAAGTGGAGTTCCAGGTTAACTCCAGGCCCCTCACTTATGTCTCTGGCCATGGAGGGGACCCCGAAGCATTAACGCCGAACCATTTCCTGTTGGGGGTTGTGCCGAGCAGTTCTGTCTTCCCTCCGGGAGTCTTCGGAGAAGATGACACGATGTCCAGGAAGCGCTGGAGACAAAGTCAAGCACTGGCCAGTCAAGTATGGCGCAGGTGGCTCAGAGAGTACGTGCCAACCCTCATCTCCAGGAGGAAGTGGAACAGGGAGCAGAGGAACCTCGCTGTGAACGATGTTGTGCTGCTGGCCGCAGATGACACCCCGAGGGGATACTGGCCTCTGGGTGTAGTTGAAGAAGTGTACAAAAGTGGAGACGGTACAGTGCGTTCAGCGCTGGTGCGTACTGCCTCAGGATCATACAAGCGCCCATGTACCAAGATATGTCTCCTGGAGGGAGAGGCGCCTCTGAGCTGAAGGCCAAGAAGAGAACGGCAGTCGCCGATGTCCAGCAGATGAACGCTTTGCTGGAGAATGATGTTTATTCTGTTATTGTACTCGCCATGTTTTTATTTCATTTATTTGTGTTGATTTATTTTTGTCCGTTTTTTCCTATTCTTAACCCTGTGATCGTCCCTCCTCTGGTTGTCCTAGTGTCCTAACGTCGCAGCCATCGACGAGCGGCGGTGGCACCCCGAGGACGGACGACGACACGCCGCTGGGGGTACAGCGGCGTTCCGAGGGACGACACGCCGCTGGGAGTACAGCGGCGCTCTGATGACGACACGTCGCTGGCAGTGCAGCGATTCCAGCGCGTGGACGCAAGATGCCGGCGGCGGGGGGCCCGCCGCTGCTGGCCGCGGCGGACTCAGCGCGCTGGCGGGGACTGACTCGCCGGTGGTCGCGACACACGAGCGCGGCTAGCCGGCAACGAGAGCGGCGGGCGGCGCGCGCCTGAGACATGCG
Source organism: Amphibalanus amphitrite (assembly GCF_019059575.1). NCBI lineage: Eukaryota > Metazoa > Arthropoda > Thecostraca > Balanomorpha > Balanidae > Amphibalanus > Amphibalanus amphitrite. The sequence continues at coordinate 65,076 of NW_024883343.1, forward strand.
GCTTCGGAGCGGTGGGTGCGCCGCGAGCGACTGCTCCTGGTCCGGCCGTTATTTGGAGCGGCCCGCGTCGTGCTGAGCGGCGTCTGGCAGCCCTGATAGTGATTCGTGTTGTGCGCGGTCCGCGTTGTTCGGCCCGCTCCGGACACTGAGTGTGGTCCGAGGTGACATAAAGACAACGTGCTCGTCTGTGAAGGTGATATTTTGGTTGCGCCGTGATTGTGAGGCGCTCTAAGCGATAGTTACTGCCATCGGTACGCGGGTTTGCTGCGCTGTTCGTACAGTTCGTACGGTGGATGATAGATACTGGTCTCCAGTGATACGTGCCTCAGGAAGTTCAGGGAGTTTTCCTCCGAAAACTGGGGGGAGGATGTTGTGACTTGTTTTGATTTAGTTGCGGCGATCGGACGAGTACCTCACAAAAATAGGCGTTTGCGGCGAACCCCGATGCGGTGATTGTATCAGCGACATTTTGCCACGAGGGAGTTGCCGAGAATGAGCCGGCACTGATCTATTTGTGTGAAATGAAAGGTGAAAGGTCAGTATTTTTGATAATTGTGCCACTGACAATGATGAGCAGTTGGCCGTGCATATTAAACTGATAAACTATGGCTAGAAAACTGATATATCGTAGACATTATGTTCGTTGCGGCAATAGTGGCGCGAGTTCCACGTGCCATTGGGGCTGATATTGCTAATTTAGATTATTTACTTTGTATTTCAGCCTTAGATCTAGCACATTGTGAAAACTGGTACATTTCCTCGTGCATTTGGGCAGTGGCAGGAGTAATAGGTTGTACTGTTGTGTGTCACCAGCTGAGCGTGATCCAGCTGAGGCACCAGACGGGAGCCAGTCGAGTGTGAGCCGACTGGCCACTTGTCTCACCGCTGCGCCAAAACACATCTGGTCAGTAATTACTATCTTTATTTGTAACAGAACAAATGCCAGTTGTAACTTGTCATTTCTGCTGATTGAATTTATGTGCATCTGGCAAATGTGCATTTGTATCCGCATTTCATAGAATGTGTGAACTGTCCGCATCAATGTCCGCATTTGACCCTTGGTTATGTTGTATGTGTGATTATTGGTTGTTCTTTTGCAGAAAACCACTCTTTGGACACTTTCTGCACACCTATGCTCTGGCTTGCTATCATGTTCCACAATACCATGTCTTTCCTATGTACCTTTTTGTTTCTTTTATTTAGTTGTGCAGGCAAGAGTGCGTTGACAGAGTTTTGGCACGGCAGAGGTGGGCACACACCCTCTTATCGCCTTAGAGTGGAGTCGCACTTTGACTACAAGGTGACGACACATAATAGCGCTTAGGCAGCCTGTCAGCGATGGGTAGGTAGATTAGCCTCGGTGGGTCGTGGGCTGCTCTCCGAATCACGTGCTTTATATATCAGTGGGCGATAATGTATCGCAATAAAGTTATCACGAGTCATAAGAGACATAACGTGCCGCTAGGCCAATTAACGTTGTATTGCGTGAACTTGAAGCTATCGGTAAAGCGGGTAAAGCCTGATCCAATCCTCGATAATTGCCAGTACAAATAGATAAATTAGATGTTGATAATTGAGGTGAAAATGCTTGGTAAGTCCATAAACGCAATGCAGTGAGAAATGACCGTCTTAAATTTGTAATGCTTATTCACGTTTTTTTTTTTTCACGTCTACCTGTGGTTGAAGAGCAGGTCTGGGGGACGGCCGGAGTACCTGTATGTGTGAAGACTGTTCGATAAGGTTTCTGTCTATTTCTGCTCCGCCCACCACCGTCTTCCGCCCGGGAGGCCAGACGCGGCGTGTGGCTTCCGCAGCGCTGTTGTCAGGCCGCCCCTCCCCTCCCACTCGGGGGGGGGGGGGGCGACGGATCGATCGGTAGCCACTGCCACCATCCGGCAGAGCCTCTCCTAGTGACCTTGTCCTCCAGCGCGCGAGGTCGGGTCTCGCTGCGTTTTTGCGTGTCGCCCGGACTCCTTTTTTGTGTGTTTTTCGTTTTCGTATCTTACCGCGAATCAAATAAAAGGACTTCAAACAGTCGCAATCGACCGTCGGTCCTTAGGAAAGTTGTAAGAACACCGCCACATGAGTTTTATGGGCGTGGATCTTCACAATCACGTCGTAGCCTTATTAGACAAATACCAGTGTTAGCAATGCTGGTTGCCAAGCTCGCCTGTTGTATCGTCAGGTGGATGACGTTCTGGAGACGCTGGGTCTGTCGTCGTGCCGCAACACCCAGTGTCTGCGGCTCTCCGGTGGTCAGAGGAAGCGACTCTCCATCGCACTGGAGCTGCTCAATAATCCGCCCGTCATGTTCTTCGATGAGCCGACTAGGTGAGTGGTGGGGTGGTGAGCCGGGAATAAGGGATGTGAGAGAGACGTGTCAATGATATCGGGTTACCATGTGAGGTAAGAGAGGACTGGAGTTTACAAATGGATGAGCCTAATATTCATGCCGGAGCCAGGATACATGGGGATGTATCTGTTTTTAGTTCTGTTGTGCTACCATGCAGCGGGAAAAGTGATCTCGCGATTGCTTGGTATCACAAGTATTTTATACCTATTCCAACCTTTGCCTACCTTTAAATTGTCGCTTTACCCGTGACGGAAGAGCTCAAATGGTCGAACCGTTGTTTGAAGTTGGAATTCTTGGTCTGCAACGAGTCTGGCAGGACTGGAATCTGTAGGTCGACCCAGTTCACGGCGTCGCCAGACCGCAGAGGACCCGTCCAGATGGCTCATGATTACACTAACCTCCACGATTTCCCATGTCAGTAACCTCATGTGAATCGTTTGTTTACGGATGGTTTCGTCTGTCCCTACGATGCACGGATTTTTGAAAAGTGCCGCCCGTCCATTTCACTACATCTTCGCACGTTCTTATTCCATCGTTCAGACGAGCAAAGTGTGTCACTCATGCGTATGATTGGTAACCTCAGCTATCATTAGCTGGGGTAATGATTGCCCAACTGTCTGGGAGTTCTGTTATGGGAGTCCGGCTCCAGACTTTCTCGTTCTCCGAAAAGCTCGGCGATCACGCGTAGCTGATATTAGACGACAAACATCGAGGGTGACCTTTGTCCCTGGGTTGTCCGGTGACCGGTTGCGGCTCGGTCTGGTGCCGATGCAAACGACTCATCGCTTTTTCGGCTGCTTTTATTCTTGCAAAAGGTTGCGATCTTCTTGTTCCCGTTAACTGTTTTTTTTTTTTGTATGGTAAGCAACCGAACATTTTAGTAAGAGACATTTTGCGTCTCTATTGTCGCATTATATTTATGGCTTTAACAAACAAGTACGTTATGCACATACACGAAAGTGTTTCTCTAGTATATCCATTGTCTGTCTCTTATCCCGCTCTGACGTCTCGGCCGTCCGTCTTCCCAGCGGCCTGGACTCCAACTCGTGCTCCTCGTGCGTGGCGCTGCTGAAGACGCTGGCCGAGGGTGGCCGGACCATCATCTGCACCATCCACCAGCCGTCCAGCCGGCTGTTCCAGCAGTTCGACCAGCTCTACATCCTGGCCAGGGGCAGCTGCATCTACCGCGGCGCCCGGGCCAATCTGGTGCCGGCGCTGGCCGCAGCCGGACTCCAGTGCCCCGGCTTCCACAACCCGGCAGACTTCGGTACGTGGAGGGAAGAATGGGATCTGGCTGGACCTAAACGGTGGCAAATAATCCTGACCTGACATTTTATCGCGCTGGCCCATAAAAAGTCAAACGTATAAGCAACTAGGACGACGTTGCGTTCACACATTTTGATCATTGTCATTTACTAGTGGTATCTCGGTATCTACATTGCTTGCAAGACATATCAACTTATCCATAACATTTCGTTATCAATTAAACACTGATGACTATTCAGACCCGGATCCTGGCAGCGATGTTTGCGTTATGACGAAATGAGCAGACAGTCGGGACAGTCCAGTGCCTCATTCACACATACAACCACTGACAGCATGTGTCAACCGCTTGGACCGGACTCCGGCTGGGTAAATGTTAGTGTTACGAGCGATTCTGCTATAGCTGACCTAACCGCATCCTGGTATCTCTGATTTCCTTTTATTATTCGCTCTAGTTTCTTTGTTATATCTTGATATATTTTCTCTCCTTCCCTGCCTTTCCATTCCTTTCTGATTTTCTATTGCTCGGTCTCTCTCTCTCTCTCTCTCTCTCTCTCTCTCTCTCTCTCTCTCTCTCTCTCTCTCCTCTCTCTCTCTCTCTCTCTCTCTCTCTCTCTCTCTCTCTCTCTCTCTCTCTCTCTCTCTCTCTCTCTCTCTCTCTCTCTCTCTCTCTCTCTCTCTCTCTTTCTCTTTCTCTTTCTCTTTCTCTTTCTCTTTCTCTTTCTCTTTCTCTTTCTCTTTCTCTTTCTCTTTCTCTTTCTCTTTCTCTTTCTCTTTCTCTTTCTCTTTCTCTTTCTCTTTCTCTTTCTCTTTCTCTTTCTCTTTTCTCTTTCTCTTTCTCTTCTCTTTCTCTTCTCTTTCTCTTTCTCTTTCTCTTTCTCTTTCTCTTTCTCTTTCTCTTTCTCTTTCTCTTTCTCTTTCTCTTTCTCTTTCTCTTTCTCTTTCTCTTTCTCTTTCTCTTTCTCTTTCTCTTTCTCTCTCTCTCTCTCTCTCTCTCTCTCTCTCTCTCTCTCTCTCTCTCTCTCTCTCTCTCTCTCTCTCTCTCTCTCTCTCTCTCTCTCTCTCTCTCTCTCTCTCTCTCTCTCCTCTCTCTCTCTCTCTCTCTCTCTCTCTCTCTCTCTCTCTCTCTCTCTTTCTCTTTCTCTTCTCCCTCTCTCCCTCTCTCTCCCCTCTCTCTCCCTCTCTCTCCCTCTCTCTCCCTCTCTCTCCCTCTCTCTCCCTCTCTCTCCCTCTCTCTCCCTCTCTCTCCCTCTCTCTCCCTCTCTTTCTCTCTTTCTCTCTTTCTCTCTTTCTCTCTTTCTCTCTTTCTCTCTTTCTCTCTTTCTCTCTTTCTCTCTTTCTCTCTTTCTCTCTTTCTCTCTTTCTCTCTTTCTCTCTTTCTCTCTCTCTCTCTCTCTCTCTCTCTCTCTCTCTCTCTCTCTCTCTCTCTCTCTCTCTCTCTCTCTCTCTCTCTCGTCCTTTCTTTTCGCTCCGGGTTTTCTCATATGCTGGCCATTTTAGAGTGGTTTTCAGCAGTGCGTGGGGCTGTCCGCGCTCAGCCAAATCTGGAATGGTTTTCGGGTACGGTCATTGGACTTTGACACTGGGCTATCTCGCGCCGTCGAAGTCTGGTGGTTTGCTGATGCGTTTCAAGTTTTTGCGTCGATCTGTCGGCCAGCGACGACCAGCCTATGTGTCTGTCTGTGCGTATGTGGGGAGGAGTTTTGATCGCATTTGACATCTGTGTGTCATGATGTCAGAGAAACTTACTGAACTTTAAGCATACTAGAGGTACAGGTTTACGCGATAACTGTGTGTTTTGATTTATGTTATGTTACGGGTGCATTGGTTTGGGGGATTGATTTGTATTTTTAGATGTATTATTTGGATAGATTTGGGTAGCCGTTTTAATTAAACTGTAAGGGTTGGTGATAGGTGCGGGGTGTTCAAGTGTTTTGTTGGTTAGGCCCTTTTTTAACTTAACCTTACCCTACCCTACCCTACCCTACCCCTACCCTACCCTACCCCTACACTACCCTACCCTAACCTACCCTACACTACCCTACCCTACCCCTACACTACCCTACCCCTACACTACCCTACCCTAACCTACCCTACCCTACCCTACCCCTACACTACCCTACCCCTAACCTACACTACCCTACCCTACCCTACAATCCCCTACCCTACCCTACCCTACCCTACCTACAATCCCTACCCTACCCTACCCTACCCTACCCTACCCTACCCTACCCTACCCTACCCTACCCCTACACCACCCCAACCCATACACTACCCTACCCTACCCTACCCCTACCCTACCCTACCCTACGCTACCCTACAATCCCCTACCCTATACCCTATCCTACCCTACAATCCCCTACCCTACCCTACCCTACCCTACCTTAACCTTACACTACCCTACCCTACCCTACCCTACCCCTACACTACCCTACCCTACCCTACCCTACTCTGCCCTACCCTACCCTACCCTACCCTACCCTACAATCCCCTACCCTACCCTACCCTACCCTACAATCCCCTACCCTACCCTACCCTACCCTACAATCCCCTACCCTACCCTACCCTACCCTACCCTACACTACCCCTACCCCTACCCTACCCTACCCTACCCTACCCTACCCTACCATACCCTACACTACAAAGTTTCAGCTAAATCGGCCCAGAAACGGCTGAGATATTGCAAAAACAAATTAATTGTATTTACTGGCGAATCCCCTTGGCGAGCGGTGCCTTGTGTCGGCCTTCGTTGTCAAAGGTCAACGACCTCCCGGCTCTGATGCTTTTCACTCAGTTTAGCAAGCGAACAACTGAGCCTAAAGCACGTGCGTTCTGCTCGGCGCCGGTCGCGCCCCCCACCACGTGCACACTGCTGAACCCACACCCTCGAAAATTTAATACGACAAATGAGTGCACGCGCTCGACTTGGCGTGAAAATTTCACCTCCGTAGCCTTTACCGTTCCCGAGCAATGGCCTGTTTTGCCGATTCTAATGCTAACCCTATGGCGCACATGAGCACGCGCCGCGGGCGCACCCCCGGCCGCATCGTGCCCAAAATTTAATACGACCTGTTGAATGACGTGACCCACGAGTCGTCAAAATTTCACCGTCCTGCGTCAATCGACGGCGCCGCAATAAGCCTTTTTGGGAGTAACCCCGACGGCGGCGTGGGCGTGGGCGGCGGCGGACTTTTTAAGATTTATAATAGTAGACTAGAGGTACAGGTTTACGCGATAACTGTATGTTTTGATTTATATTATGTTACGGGTGCATTAGTTTGGGTGATTGACTTGTATTTTAAGATGTATTATTTGGATAGATTTGGGTAGCTGTTTTAAATTAAACTGTAGGGGTTGGTGATAGGTGCGGGGTGTTCAAGTGTTTTGTATGGTAGTACCCTACCCTACCCTACCCTACCCCTACCCTACCCTACCCTACCCTACCCTACCCTACCCTACCCTTCCATACCCTACCCTACCTTTACACTACCCTACCCTACCCTACCCTACCCTACCCTACCCTACCCTACACTTACACTACCCTACCCTACCCTACCCTACCCTTACACTACCCTACCCTACCCTACCCTACCCCTACCCTACAATCCCCTACCATACCCTACCCTACCCTACCCTACAATCCCTTACCCTACCCTACCCTACCCTACCCTACCCTACCCTACCCTACCCTTACACTACCCTACCCTACCCTACCCCACCCTACCCTACCCTACCCTTACCCTACCCTACCCTACCCTACCCTACTCCTACACTACCCTACCCTTCCCTACCCTACCCTACCTTTACACTACCCTACCCTACCCTACCCTACCCTTACACTACCCTACCCTACCCTACCCTACCCTACCCTTACACTACCCTACCCTACCCTACCCTACCCTACCTTACCCCTACCCTACAATCCCCTACCCTACCTACCCTACCCTACAATCCCCTACCCAACCCTACCCTACCCTACCCTACCCCTACCCATACCCTACCCTACCCTACTTTACCCTACCCTACCCTACCCTACTTTACCCTACCCTACCCTACCCTACTTTACCCTACCCTACCCTACCCTACACTGCCACCGACAATCCAAGTTTCAGCTAAATCGGCCCAGAAACGGCTGAGATATTGCAAACACAAATTTATCGTATTTAATGGCGAATCCCCTTGGCGAGGGGTGCCCGGCGCCGGTATTCGTTGTCAAAGGTCAATGACCTTCCGGCTCTGATTATTTCCAGTCAGTTTTTAAGCGAACAACTGAGCCTAAAGCACGTGCCCTCTGCTCGGCGCCGGTCGCGGCCCCATCACGTGCACACCGCTGAACCCACCCCCTCAAGAATTTAATACGACAAATGAGTGCACGCGATCGACTTACAGCGAAAATTTCACCCCCGTAGCCCTTACCGTTCCCGAGCAATAGCCTGTTTTTGCTGATTCTAATGCTAACCCTATGGCGCACATGAGCACGCGCCACGGGCGCACCCCCGGCCGCATCGTGCCCAAAATTTAATACGACCTGTTCATTTACGTGACCCACGAGTCGTGAAAATTTCACCATCCTGCGTCAATCGACGGCGCCGCAATAAGCCTTTTTGGGAGTAACCCCGACGGCGGCGTGGGCGTGGGCGGCGGCGGACTTTTTAAGATTTATAATAGTAGATTGAATGATACCTGTAAAACGTAAATAATGAATATAATAATCTACTATTATAAATCTTAAAAAGTCCGCCGCCGTCGGGGTTACGCAGTCGGCGTTACTCCCAAAAACGGCTATTGCAAAGCCGTCGATTGACGCAGGGGGGTGAAATTTTCACGACTCGTGAGTCACGTAATTCAACAGGTCGTATTAAATTTTGGGCTCGATTCGGCCGGGGGTGCGCCCGTGGCGCGTGCTCATCTGCGCCATAGGGTTAGCATTAGAATCGCGACCGGCGCCGAGCAGAGGGCACGTGCTTTAGGCTCAGTTGTTCGCTTAAAAAACTGAGTGAAAAGCATCAGAGCCGGCAGGTCATTGACCTTTGACAACGAATACCGGCGCCGGGCACCCCTCGCCAAGGGGATTCGCCTTAATACGATAAATTTGTGTTTGCAATATCTCAGCCGTTTCTGGGCCGATTTAGCTGAAACTTGGATTGTCGGTGGCAGTGTAGGGTAGGGTAGGGTAGGGTAAAGTAGGGTAGGGTAGGGTAGGGTAAAGTAGGGTAGGGTAGGGTAGGGTAGGGTAAAGTAGGGTAGGGTAGGGTAGGGTAGGGTAAAGTAGGGAAGGGTAGGGTATGGGTAGGGGTAGGGTAGGGTAGGGTTGGGTAGGGGATTGTAGGGTAGGGTAGGGTAGGGGATTGTAGGGTAGGGGTAGGGTAGGGTAGGGTAGGGTAAGGTAGGGTAGGGTAGGGTAGGGTAGTAGGGTAGGGTAGGGTAGGGACTAGGGTAGGGTAGGGTAGGGTAAGGTAGGTTAGGGTAGGGTAGTAGGGTATGGTAGGGTAGGGTAGAGTTAGGTAGGGTAGAGTTAGGTAGGGTAGGGTAGGGTAGTAGGGTAGGTTAGGGTATGGTAGGGTAGGGTAGGGTAGGGTAGGGTAAGGTAGGGTAGGGTAGGGTAGGGTAGGGTAGGGTAGGGTAGGGTAGGGTAAGGGTAGGGTAGGGTAGGGTAAGGGTAGGGTAGGGTAGGGTAGGGTAGGGTAGGGTAGTAGGGTAGGGTAGGGTAGGGTAGGGTAAGGTAGGTTAGGGTAGGGTAGTAGGGTATGGTAGGGTAGGGTAGGGTAGAGTTAGGTAGGGTAGGGTAGGGTAGGGTAGGGTAGTAGGGTAGGTTAGGGTAGTAGAGTAGGGTAGGGTAGGGTAGGGAAGGGTAGGGTAGGGTAGGGTAGAGTAGGGTAGGGTATGGTAGGGTAGGGTAGGGGTAGGATAGGGTAGGGTAGGGTAGGGTAGGGTAGGGTAGGGTAGGGTTGAATTGAGTAACATCCTAAGTTACAAAGGGCTCGAAAAACTCGCATGCATCACCATCATTCTTTACAGTTCAATTAAAAGCAGTTACCCAGTTCTAAACAAATAATAGGTACCAATAAAAATGCAAGTTTCTACACCCAAACTAATGCATCCGTTGATCATACATATCAAAACATACACTTATCGCGTAAACCTGTACCTCTAGTGAATATTATAAATCCTAAAAAGTCCGCCGCCCACGCCGCCGTCGGGGTTACTCCCTAAAAGGCTTATTAAGGCGCCGTCGATTGACGCACGAGGGTGAAATTTTCACGACTCGTGGGTCACGTCATTCAACAGGTCGTATTAAATTTTGTGCACGATGCGGCCAGGGGTGCGCCCGTGGCGCGTGCTCATGTGCGCCATAGGGTTAGCATTAGAATCGGCAAAAACAGGCCATTGCTCGGGAACGGTGAGGGCTACGGGGGTGAACTTTTCACGCCAAGTCGAGCGCATGCACTCATTTGTCGTATTAAATTTTCGACGGTGTGGGTTCAGCGGTGTGCACGTGGTGGGGCCGCGACCGGCGCCGAGCAGAGGGCACGTGCTTTAGGCTCAGTTGTTCGCTTAAAAACTGAGTCAAAAGCATCAGAGCCGGGAGGTCGTTGACCTTTGACAACGAAGGCCGACACAAGACACCGCTCTCCAAGGGGATTCGCCAGTAAATACCATTAATTTGTTTCTGCAATATCTCAGCCGTTTCTGGGCCGATTTAGCTGAAACTTGGACTGTCGGTGGCAGTGTAGGGTAGGGTAGGGTAGGGTAGGGAAGGGAAGGGTAGGGTAGGGTAGGGTAGGGTAGGGTAGGGTAGGGTAGGGTTGTGTAGGGGTAGGGTAGGGTAGGGGTAGTGTAGTGTAGTGTAGTGTAGTGTAGTGTAGGGTAGGGTAGGGTAGGGTATGGTAGGGTAGGGTAGGGTAGGGTAGGGTAGTGTAGGGGTAGGGGTAGGGTAGGGTAGGGTAGGGTAGGGTAGGGTAGGGTAAGGTTAGGGTAGGGTAGGGTAGTGTAAGGGTAGGGTAGGGTAGGGTAGGGTGGGATAGTGTAGGGGTAGGGTAGGGTATGGTAGGGTAGGGTAGGGTAGGGTAGTGTAGGGGTAGGGTAGGGTAGGGTAGGGTAGTGTAGGGGTAGGGGTAGGGTAGGGTAGGGTAGGGTAGAGTTAGGTAGGGTAGTAGGGTAGGGTAGGGTAGGATAGGATAGTAGGGTAGCGTAGGGTAGTAGGGTAGGGTAGGGTAGGATAGTAGGATAGGGTAGGGTAGTAGGGTAGGGTAGGGTAGGATAGGGTAGGGGTAGGGTAGGGTAGGGGTAGGGTAGGGGTAGGGTTGAGTTCAAAAGGGGCCCAACATACAAAACACTTGAACACCCCGCAACTATCACCATCCCTTACAGTTTTAAAAACAGCTACCCAAATCTACCCAAATAATATAGCTAAAAATACAAGGCAATCACCCAAAACTAATGCACCCGTAACATAACATAAATCAAAACATACAGTTATCGCGTAAACCTGTACCTCTAGTAAAACGTAAATAATGAATATGCAAAGAGATGGTAGGATTCCACCGGGACATCGGTTCTCATTATTTCCTTATTCCATTGACCAGGCTCCTTATTTCAGGCTTAAGTGTTATGTGTATTTTACGTAGTAATTGGCCGTCGCTGTATCAGTGTTTTGCTGAAAACTCCGTTGTTTGCCGCCTGGCAGCGTTTTTTCAACCATTTCCCTTCTGCAGCCTTCACCCACTCATGCCCACTCTGTCGGTCTCCACGCGGTGTCGTGGTACCCACGTCGGCTGGGGCCATGGCCACCGACCACCGACCAACGCCCAATTTAGCCCGCTTCCCCGCCCCTCCCTCCCCTCCCCTCCCCCACGACTAGGTGTTTGGGACAGGTGCTGCGCCGGTCCGCTGAGCGACTTGGGGAGGGGCGGGGAGACCCCAATTGTTCGTCGGTGGCCCGGCGGTGGGGGTAAGGTCACGAACCCAAAGGCTTTAACGTTGTTTGCTCGAGGTCAAGGGCACTAGTGTCGATTTTGAGAAAATTATTGAAGAACTGAAAATTATCTGATTCCTGAACCAGACATATTGTACTGAAGTGAGGGAAGCTTTGATTTGCTGGTTTGACCATTGTAATTTCCTTTGTGATGGGGTTGTCAGCACTTGTTATCATGTATGTAATGTCTTTTTTCAGTTATGGATGCTGTTTATTTAACCATTGGCCGGCGGGTTCGTTTCAGTTATGGATGCTGCTTATTTGACCATTTTGTCGACGGGTCTATTCCAGTGATGGAGGCGGCCAGCGGCGAGTATGGAGAGTGGACGGACCGGCTGGTGGCAGCCAGTAAGAACGGCCGCTGCCTGACCTGGGAGAAGGTCACTGACCCGCCCGAGGTCACCGAGCCGACCCAGGTCGACCAGCACTGCCACACAGTCGGTGAGCTCCGCCGCCTGGGTTCAGCCGTTCGGAGTTCGTTTATAGCAACGCGACTCACCAATCACTAGCACCGCAGCTGCATGGGGTGAATTGTTTGGGGATCGATGTTTAGTCTGGAAATGGCTGTTGTAATGGTTATTCTGCTGCAGGTGGCACGGGGTCAGGCAGCCTGCCATGCCTTGTGAATTGTGATGGCTTGTGATGGCCCTGCGATAGTTTTTCTAGTCAACACTTGCTTTGTGTGGACTTACCCACTTCACATATAAGCACTTCATTGATATCGCTAGCTAGTATGCGCAGTTTGATTGTGCATAACCCCGGCTGTGCTATATTTCATTGCACAATACCTAGGCGTGAGGCCATGATGCGATCTGCTCTCCTAGTTGATTTGCTTACCCTGAAACACGCACACCGTTTTCAGATGAGACCGACTTTGCAGTCGGGAAGATGAACGGCCACGCCACTCCGCCTTCCAAAAACGGCACTCACCAGCTCCAGAACGGCTCAGCACAGGGGAAAAAACGGCGTGCAGCGAAACGGTCACCTACCCTCCGAGTCTCACAGCCCCCGTCCCCCTAACGGCGAGTGTCCACACCCGGCCGAGCCGCCGCCCTACGAACCGGCCGCGGGGGCGGAGCTGAACGGCGCGTCGCTGCCCGCCGCCGGCGCGCCGGTGTCGTCTCAGGACGCTGACGGTGGTGAGGTGGGCTGTACGAGCCTTCTGCTGCGTCACAAACACCCTGCGCCGATGTCTGAGCTGTGTCAGAGGCTGGACGAGGATGTGGGCGGTCAGAGGCTGTACCAGCGGCTGGACTCGGGCAGGGAGCTCTACCGCACGTCCACAGTCACCCAGTTCATGGTGCTGCTGAAGAGGACCTGCCAGTCCATCGTGCGAGATAGGGTGAGTGAGAGCTCTGCAGGGCAGGAGCAGTCCTCGGAACTTCTTCATGAGATTTTGCAACACACGCGGGTTTCGATGTGCATTTGTAAATGCTTATGAATAACTGGAATGAACGTGCCCCCCATATTCTCCAAAGTTTCTTTAACAAGCAGATCTTTGTCCCTGAGATCCCGAAAGAGAGAGACTAGCAAATTACAAACGCACTTTATACCATGATTTATGTTTATTTGCAGATGTTGACCATGGCCCGCCTGGTGTCTCACATATTGTTCGGCGTCCTCATCGGGAGCCTGTACTTCGACATCGGAAACGAAGCCAAAGACGTGTACAACAACGCTGCTCAGCTGTTCTTTGCGCTCATGTTCGTCCTGTTCAGCGCACTCATGCCCACCATTCTTACCTGTGAGTGTTCCATCATCAACATTCTCACTTTGGTGTTTTGTGAGCGTGTAATTATCTCGTATGATATTCCATCATTATTGCCTGTGAGTGTCTCGTGCTCACCGTTACCATCTGTAAATGTTCCCGGCCCAACATTGTTATCACCGGATGTCAAGATCTCTTAATCTCCTTAATCCACAGCATGTTTTGTCTGAGAAGTTTTCATGTCAAGCTTTTGTGTCGTGGAAAAGGGAGAACGCAAGGCCGGGTCAGCCGGATGTACCGGAAAACGAGCAGACATATGACATGCCCATTCTTTGTGTGTTTCAGTTCCCTGTGAAATGGCTGTGTTTAGGAAGGAATACCTGAACTGCTGGTACTCGATGAAGTCGTATTACATCGCCAAAACGCTAGCCGATCTTCCATTCCAGGTATGGATATGATAAAAAGAAAAAGAAAATGGAACTAGTTAGGTTTAAAAGATCGTCCGCTTAGTCGGTTCTCTTCTCTTCATGGCTGGTGTTGGCTTCATGGCTGGGTGAATTTGTTTATGAAATCATTTAATCTTATCTTAATTTTTATGTTTCCCTTGTGTAATTTGCTAGCACCATTCGAATTGCCATGTAATACGAACGACTGCACTACACAGCTCTTGACATGTTGCCGTCTGTTTCCGTTTTCAGATAGTGTTTCCGTTGATATATGATGTCATCGTCTACTACATGACGTCACAGCCGAACGAGCTGGGCCGCTTCCTGATGTTCTGTCTGATGACGGTGCTGACGTCACTGGTGGCTCAGAGCGTCGGCCTGGTCATAGGTGCCTGCTGCGACATCCAGGTACGCAGCCCTCCGGGGGCGTTCGGTTGGAGTCTTTGACTGAGCTGAAATTATAGCGTCTTCTCTCTTGTCAACTTCCAACCTGACAACCCGTATCTCATTCGTTCGCTTCTTTCATGGAAGCAACGTAATTCGTAGAGTGCTTAAATTCGATCCAATGTGCTGCGATATATGAATATTTGCGAATCCAATGAACGTTTTTTCTCTTTACATATATGGAAGTTCCGTTTCTGCTGCTGCTCTCCCCTCCCCCGCACCTCTGCACGGCACCTTTTCCACCATCCGTCAGTTGCCCAACTCGGCCAGACGTCAACCTTACCCTGGCCGGCTGCAGCCACCCTAAACGCAGAGGTCATCGACCCCCGGGGTCTGGCCTTGGCCGCTGGCCAATCCGCTCTCGCCCGTGCCCCACTGCCCCCGGGGAGGGGAGGGAGGGGGGAGGGGGCGAGCCGCACGCGAGTACCGCGGTCGTGTTGGTTTTGATCTAGTACGCGGAAAGGCTGCTCGTTTGGGCGTAGTGAATTCAGCCATGTTGCTTTGAGAGTTTCGGTGTGGTGTTTTCTCGAAACTTATGAATCGTAAGTTTTATTTTGTTTGTTATCCAAACAGATTAAATGATAATATTCCATGAAATAGCAATAATGTTGTCTCATGAAAAATCCAAGTGATCCCAAGTCTCCTGTTCAAAAGTGACGCCCGTGTATCTTTCTCTGTTCGTTTCAGCTGGCGGTGTTCCTTGGACCGGTGACGATGATCCCCATCATCCTGTTCTCTGGCTTCTTTCTCACTCTAAACGCCATTCCCGTCTACCTGTCGTGGATCTCGTACCTCTCCTATGCGCGCTACAGCTTCGAGGGCCTCATGCTGGCCGTCTACGGCAACGGCCGGGGCGACATGCACTGCTCGCAGCCCTACTGCCACTTCAGGAGTCCGGAGAAATTCCTCAAGGTGAGAACCGCGTCGGTCGCTGGGCAGTGGGCATGTTACCTTCAATTGAGGTCGAAAGAGTTTTGCCGAGTTTGAGTTCGGTTTAGTGTGGCCTGAATACGAATTTAGATTTTTCCGGTTGTTTTTAACGACATTAAAGTATGCCGTTAATTGTAGCATAATAACTCGGTCCGGGCTTCAAGACCACGATAGCCTGATTCTGAACTTCGTTTGTCTTGTCTTCAGCTTACCGCTCTTTTGACAGTTTCTGAAATAGCCCTGGTCTCCCTGTCTCGTGCGTCTGAATCTCCCGCTCCCTCCGTCCTGCAGGAGATGGACATGCTGGACTCGTCCTACTGGATGGATGTCGCCGTGCTGGCCGGTATGACGGTCGGACTGCGACTGCTGGGCTACTTCGTCCTTCGCTGGAAGCTGAGAATGGAACGCTGAGGCGGCTCCTTCGAGTTTCACCGTGATGGACCGTGCGTACGTAACTATGGCAAGTCAGTACGGCATCATATTGGTCGACTGTATCTTTGGTTCTTGTCTTGGCCTTCAATTGGGAGGTGAAGAGGTAAGGTTTTCGGTTATTACTGGTGTCAGAAGTGGATTTAGTTGTTTTCTGTGCGTGTTTGTACGCAGCTGGATGTCTCACTGCCGAGAAGAGAGGACGTGGGCAGGGGTGGGGTAGGGCTCTGGAGGCTGGGACCACTTATTACATGGCTACGGAGTAGCCTTACTCGTAACAGGGAATGCGGTAGAACGATATGCTGGCTTTATTGGATGCATGCGGAGCTCCGGATAGTGAACTGCAATGATATCTATTTTGTACTGCCTTAGCGAGAAGAACGTATGGCCGACGCTAGCAGAATGACAAAGTTGAGCATGAATATATCGTAGTTTAGGAATTCATGCAACGAAGAACGTGAAGTGAGAAAACAAACTGTGAATGTTGGTGCTGTATACCGGCAAGATGATGTGCTCAACGGCTGGCCTTGCCTATGGCGTCATGTGCTGTGAAGCGTGACGGTGTTCGCCGGGTAGGTGTGGCTTCACTTGGCAACATTGATCCGCTTGCCGTTACCAGATGGGAGTTTGTGCCATATATCTTGCGAAGTGACTATACCTTGTGGAATTGGATATTTTTATATGGTTGTCCTTTCTCGTACCAGTTGTGGTGTTGCGATATTTGTGAACGTGTTATTATACCTTGCGTCGATTACAACGTATCTAGCGGCATGATCGGGAGTCGTTATCAGAGCGTGCAAATGTTGGGGTGGTTCATGTACCTTCTTCTGATAGGATACTGTGGTCAGCTCAAGGAATTTGTGTGCTAATCAACTTTTGAGAGATGTCCCTTGCAGATTGCGGTAGAATTCCCGAATTTAATCTGCTCACTTTACTCACTAATTCACTATCCAGTTGTCATCTTAGCAATTGTTTTCACTAAAAATTGTACGTTTCATTAAATCAGCAAATAAAATCAAAACACTTCTGTTCACTTTTATGTCTACTGATTTTTTGTCCACCTGTGCCTCGGCTTTTTATTTTGTATTCCTATCCTGTCTATCTTGTATCGTTCACACCGGTTGTCCAGCCGCGAGTTACCGGTCAGTGCCGCTGGCGCCACCTGTGCTCGGCTCCACGGCCGTTTACCGAGGCGGCGACACCGCTGTCCGTCTGTCTCCAGGGTGGTTGTGTCGAGCTGTGTCATCCACACATTCGACTTGGATAGGATAGGTAGTGACGTGCCACACTGCTCTGTTGAAAACTTGTACGGTTGTTCGTTGCCATTGCGGTTGCCTGTTGCCACCAAAATAGGCTGCACCGCCACCAACCCACATCGATTAGATTTACATACCACTGCTGTGATATTGCCACTGTACCAGTAATCCAGTAGTCTAGCCACTGTGCCGGCGATTTCGGTGCTCTAGCCTAAAGATAGTTCAATGTGGCAACTGTTGACGCAAGCCGCCCTTCGTTAGGGACCTGCGGATCGCGCACTGCGTGCGCTTGTTTGGATCCCGTTCACGTTACGGCGATTGTTGATAAATATCAGCTGGTACAACGAGTCCCGGAGTTGTTCTCGGCCCGCCAGTCAGCGCCCTATGTCATTTCCTGTTCGTGCTACGTTGTTGCTGAAAATAATTCCTCGTCAGTCGTGTCGTCGTTGTTGAAGAGAAGGATAATATGCTCATATATTCTAAGCTAGACTGGCGATTGCTGTGTATTTTGAAAGTCTCAATCAGTACGAATACGGGGCTCGGTCGTGCTTCAAAACTGAACCATTATATAAGATGCCCTCAACTTCGTATAAAGAAACAATGTTTTGATAATATACAATGGTTGATGCCCTATATGTTTGTTATCATCGTCAACAACATTTATGTTTGTTATCATTTATGTTTGTTATCATTTATGTTATGTTTTTATGTCAACATTTATGTTTGTTATCATCGTGACTTTAGATACCTTGACACAACCCATCTCTCGGCGTCGGCGATCTCATCTCGTCGCCACCTTAGCGTCGTTTACCTGCAGATTACTGTCAGAAGAGTGAGATAATAATGTGTATGTACGTACTATGGGGTCATTGTTTTTAGAAGTGCGGACGGCTTCTACGACTTCGAATGACTGTGCGATCTCTGAAGGGCGTCACGAAAAAAAATCAATAACCTCGGCACTCAACTGTCTGTAAACCCTGTCACCGGCCGGTGGAACCTGAGGTTATCTCATGGCACCGACCAGAGCTCCCAAACTAATCTACACACTACAGCGCCTTCCTCATGAACAAAAGACGAGGATGTAACGGTAGGCGTACATTGTACAACGCCCGGAGGTATATTTATTAACAGATCGGCAGTTACTGGAGTTGCATATGCCTCAGTCACATACATATGTTGGTCCCTTTGAGAGCAATTCAAGACATTGTGATCTTGATTCGCTTGTTATGACGCGTGATATGTAAAATAAACCGAATACGTTTAGTTTGTTCAGCCCTCGACGACCCTTGCTGAGTCAGTCTCACCCGTTTCGCCCAACAGGCTAGTGCCCTTGCTAGTGCCTAACTTCGTCAGTCACTCGTCGTCACTCAGTCACTCGTCAGGCTCGTCAGTCGTCGGTCGTCACTCGTCACTCGTCTACCTATATGCTGTGTTAGAATTCCCATTGTCACAACTGTAAAAGTTGTTCTGGCAGCAAATGAGCTCATGAATATTGATCTGAGAACAAATTTAAACCTTTTTTCGATACTGGTGATTTCTGTTCTGATGCAAATGAAATAAAAATAGACGTCAATTTACCTCGCACTTGCCACAAGACCAGTGCGAGTCTAAGTAACCATTACGACACCAGTGCTGCCTGACGACTGGCAACACGTCCCAGCTACCGACCCTCACTGGGTGACAGCTCTCTCACTGAACTTTGCGGCACAACAGCAGGCCATCGCCACAGTTGAGCAGGCTGGTGTGCACCCGGCTATCGGAGGCCGCCTTCTCGTTCAGCTGGTGGATGGCGCGTGAGTTGGCGTCCATCTCCGCCTCCGGCTTGAGCACCCCGCCGTGGTAGAGGGCGTTATCGACGGCGATGATGCCCCCGACACGCAGCAGGCGCAGGCACGCCTCGTAGTAAGCCGGATAGCTCTGCTTGTCGGCGTCGATGAAGGCGAAGTCGAATGTGCCGGACTCGCCAGCGGCTATCAACGCCTGTGAAACGGGACGGATAGGTGAGGGAGGATGAGCTTATTTATTTATAATTTAAGATGAAACCGTAGAAGATTTGGGAAAAGGACTGACTGAAACCGTGCTTCTATAAGAGGAGTATTATTGAGCGGGTGATTAAAAGTTCCAGGCTGCTCTCAATTAATAAAGGTTATTCCGTTAGGATATTTCACGAAAACACAAAGACCTGCAATGGACACCTATTACCCACAGTCCACACCGAGCCCACCTCGAGCGTTTCCAGAGCGGGTGCCAGTCGGACGTCGATCTTGTCGGCCACCCCGGCGTCGGCCCAGACCTGGTAGGCGTTGTACTTCTTCAGCCACTCGTCGGTGACGTCGCAGGCGATCACCTTGCCGTCGGCGGGCAGCGCCAGTGCGGCAGACAGCGCGCTGCACGGAGGATGACGACAGTGAAACGCACGTGAGCGTCAGACACAGACGGACGTTCAAATAGAGGAGCACGGCCTGGCCTTGGGTCTGGCTCAGTCTGGCTATCTGTAAGAATCTTGGGTCTGGCACGGTCAATGGCATGTTTGTCTCCAAGGGAAATGTAAACGTCCTGGTCAAGCCCTCAACCAACTGCTAGCTTGTGGCGAATCCTTCAAGGTCATAGACAGTCGTATACCCAAAAGTAACACGGTTACTCCTCTAACACCCGTCACAGACAGTTCAAGGTCACGCGCTACGTCAGCAAGGCCATGCTCGCTTGTACGCGGATGGGCGTATTCACACACATCGAAAGATAAAGTTTGCTGTCCCGGCTACACCTTCTGACCGGTCTACATTTAGCCACATTCAGCTAATACCGCTGTAAGTGCACTGGATGCCTGCAGCCCCCACTGAATCCTCTATCCATGCATCTGTCCTCTGGGTGTCTTCTGTCCACAGTGCTACACCCGCACACCGCTGCACCCCGAACACCTACCTGTAACCAGTGAATACACCGATATCGAGTGTTTTCTTGGCCCCCAGCGTGCCGAGCAGCAGCCGCAGGAAGTTGAGCTCGTCCGAGGCGCCCAGCATCCTGCCCATGGGGTCCTGCAGGCTGTCGGCTCGCAGACGGGCCATGTGCGGGTTCAGTGGCGTCATGTGCTCGAACAGGTACTTTTGCAGCGCGCCCGCCGTCGCGTCGTGCTCCTTGCTGATCTGAGACATGGCTGTGGCGGCTGGAGGGTGGGTTAGCACGCGGAGAGACGGTAGTCGCTGGTGGGATGGGTCGGGGCCTGGTGCCGGCACGCTCCCACACGCCACAGTGAGGGAGTCGGGCCGGCGCGGCGCGGCCAGCGGGCGGGGGGCGTTGCTGGTCGGAGGGGCTGGTCTGCGCAGGCGCACTGGCGTCCTCATGACGTCACACGCAGCCAACGAACAGCGGTCGGCCCTGATCGAAGTTTTGATAAGAGATGTGGCTAGCAGTGGCGGCGGATTCGATTTTGGCGTGGGGGGGGGGGCAAGATCCCAGTCGAGATGATGTCATATGCGGATCCAGAAAGGCGTTTTCGACGCTGTAGGGGACATACCCCCCAAAAAAGTGTCCAAAATCCAAAAACTCATCGGATTTCGATTCCTTACTGATCTTCTGCTGAACAGTATTAAGCAAAAAAAAAAAAATCCTGATAAAAAAGTGTTTCATTAGGAAACATAAGGTACGTTTTGTCTATTTCGGGCGATGCAGGGGCCAGGGGAGGGAGAATAAATGTTTGCTTTAAATGCCCGCTCCCTGGATCCGCCAGTGGACGATGTAACGCTTTTCGTATTGCTGTGTTAGAAAAAAATCGCTAATGGGAAAAGTTGTGCCATAACCCGATCGCATATTAGATGTTGAAGAACGATTCCAAACCTTTTGAAGTAGGCGAGCGCTATTCTTCAATGAGGTAACTCGTTACCATTTCCTCTGTTCATTTTACGTTCGATTTCCGTTTAACCTTCCTTTAAAAAGTATTTCTGAGACAGATATCAAATGAAACTAGCTCACAGCGGGAGGAGACCGCTCAAACATTCAGAGATAGTCGGTCACATCCTATTGGGACAGCGATCCGCCAGAAACACTCCCCAAGGCAGTGGTTCGCCAACTAAGCTCACCGAGACGGGCTGTCTCGATGGGTTTATACAGTTAGCCTACAGCAAGGCTTAACTAAGGCCCAAACGCTCGTCAAGCTGGGAACGAAGGGCTGAGGTGAGGGAGCGCGGCGGTGGGCTGGGGTGAAGGAACGGTGGACTGGAACGAGAATCCAGAAGCTCTTTTTGTTCTTGTTTTGTTTTGTTTTGTTTTGTTTTGTTTTGTTTTGTTTTGTTTTATGTTGTTTTGTTGGGTCTGACCTTTCGGTCTGACGAGACCATTTCCGGGCCGGAAGGATGATAGGAATTAGGGGGAGACATTGGTCTGGGTTGACACCCTGGAGAGTCGCCGGGGCTGAGCCCGCCCGAAAGGACAGGCCGATCAGCCCCCCAAGCACTCTCTGCACCCGGCTACGGGGTGCGCTCCGTCGAGAGCAGTGGTGCCGCTCCAAGGGAGCAGCCCGCATGAGGTAAAGGTGCCTGTCCAGCCCGGAGTAGGGGTTGCGGCGTGGAGGAGAAGGATTTATGTGTCCTGAGGATGGAAGCGATGGAACGGAGCTGCCAGAAACTCTTGGTAGGGCGTTTCTTTATTAGGGCTTTAGGGTGCGCTGACTGCGGTAAGGTCCAAATTATCACACTAAATTTTGTCACATCTACCGGTTCAGGCACTCGAGAATCAGCGGCCAGTGATATCTGCAAAGACGAAGCATTTCCAACCCAGCTTCAGCCTGGTGTCAGGGTGCCTCAGGTGGCTTTAATTACAGCTGCACATACCAAACGACCTCAGTGCAGCCAGTCCATGTGGCCGAAACCATTCGGAACAGACTTCAACAAAAAGTGAGACAAGGTTAGTGCTATCGTTAAGTGCCATTATAGACTTGGTCCCCGTTGGCTTGACCCACTGGAAGGTGGTAGTTATCGGACGCTGTGGGGCATACTCATTTTTCCAAAATGCCTCAGATTTTGCTTTCTTGTTCATAGGCGGCGGAACGGGGAGGGCACCGGGGCACCGTGCCCCCCTTTGATTTTGGCATTTTTACGTTGGCCCTATGGACGTTGCATGGAAAGAATGGGACCAAAAGTCGGCAGTGCCCCCCCCCCCCTCCCCTTAATTGAAGGTGTTCCGCCGCTACTGTTCGTGTTTGATGCTCTTTATTCTATAGTCAGCCTTTAGACAGAAGGGGGGGGGGGCCACTGGCACTAATGATCAGTGCCTTACCCTCAAAAGTTTCCAACATAAATTTTTACTTTTTTAATAGTGAAAACTGAAATAAAGCGGATACTGAACTGTGAGCATCCAGTTTTTACACTGGCCCCACACAAGCCTCCGAATGCCCAAAGCAGATCTCTGATGACTGGCCTTTGGGTGTCATACCATACCGTGCATTGGTCAATGTCGTCAATGTGTACGACCTCGGCCTTTACCATTTTATGCGCTGGAAACTGTTGCGCTCGAAAAAATCAGGGGAGTGGCTTATTATGAGCGCTCATCAGTCCTAACTACCCGCAAGCGAATGGCTAGCCCTTCTGTCTCCGCTCGCTTGCGATTTGGCATTTATGTAGGTACAAAATAGAGGCAAATGACCACTGAAGGTATGAGTTGCGTCTCTTGCACACATCTACATATAAATAGAATCTGAAAAGACAAAAAAAAATAAATATATAAAGCGGAAATAGTTAGCATTTACACATATTCAAAAGGCACCGTTGGACAAACTGTAGGAGCGCATAGCTATTAGCTGCAATATCAGATTATGGAAATTTTCCTCATGTTTAGGGCACAAATTATGGAGGGGCAAGAATATACGTTTGCCCCTCCTCCAAAAGTTTCTTAGGGAACGATGCCTCCTCTGCCACCCCGTATCCGTCGCCCCTGTAAACGGTCACTGAAGGCCTGGGTTGCCGCTGCGTCACGTTGACGCTTATAATGCCTCCAAAACTAGGTTGAAGAGAGGAAAACTTCAATTGAACGTAAACGCTTGCCATTTAAGAAAGGCAACGTATGATAAAGTATATGGGCATCTGGTTATATCTTCAGATGATCGAACGGAATAATCAGGTATATGGTTTCTTGTCTAAGCTTTGTCGCAAATTATGGGGGGGCAAAAAGATATGTTTGCCCCCCCACGAGTTTGCCAGGGGGGCAGCTCCCCCCCCCCCCCTGCCCCCCCCCGAATCCGCCGCCCCTGGTGGCTAGTCACCGTCTGGTCATCACAGGGCGATTGAGATGTCCCGTACACGCCGTGTTAGTTATTGACATTTGTCCGGCCGTCACTATCCTCAGACGAAAATCAATAAACCCGTCCATTAGGATGACAATAAAGGATTGATCTGACAACACTGCACTATAAGACAACGTTTCATCACCAAAGTTTCCAAAATTGTTCATAATTAATCCACATAAGCAACAGAAATATCAAAGATGTTTCTGCTCACCCATGCGTTTACAGAAGTTATATTATTGTCGCTAGATGGCACCAGTGGTATACGCCTGAAGTTATACTGTGCCGCACGGCATATACGTATTGCGGGCGCTCGCTAAATCGAGCGTCAGAAAGTATTCAAAAGACTGAAAGTAACGAGGAAATTGTAACATGCATGCATACGAGCGTAATACAGGCAAAACCCTGTCAGTAACCACACTATCTACAGCCACTACCGTCGAAGTATCGATCACTTTATATTTTAGGTTGCTTTATGAAACGATGGCCATTTACGACCTTACTCCTGCAGTCGTGGACTTGGATGACAATAGTCGTGTTGGCTCGTCAAAAAGGTGTCATTATGTAACGTCCAACTCTGCACAGTGCACATGGCCCAGCTATAACCTAACAGAAACGTGTACGACTGTACGCTGTGCAGTCCAGACAGCAACAAACGAGCATGTGTGCGTCGCGTCCGAATGACTCAGCAAGGTCAAACCTCTCGGTCCCCTCAGCGGCCAGTGGCGGACTCAGGACAATAAAGTTGGGGGTTAATCGCACATCTCTACTAGGCTTTGAAAATACGATAATTCATTGATCCTGTGATGACGACTCATCATAGATTACCTACCTTCAATGATGATTTATAGAATGAAGACTGATAATTCATTCAACGCGACCCACCGTCAACCTCTATCTGCCATCTAGTCATTTCTGGTTGTTGTTGTTGTTGTTTTCCCCGGAGTCCACCGGTGGTACATATATTTAATCATCAACGAAAGAAGCACTTGAGATCAGCATCGGGAGATTGAGTAAAACGTGAATCAATAAATGGCGCTGCATAGGGCTAAAGGTGAGGATAGGATTTGTTTAACAGTTAGAATTGATTAGAAGAGTGCAGAAGATTAGTGGTTAGAAGGTTGGGAGGCAGCACCATTTATGATACGATCACAGAAACACAGGACTACAGAGGCCACCATCCATCTCGAACTGGGTTTGTCGCAGTTCTCCACCGCAGTCAAGACTGGAAGGCCCGGGAAGGGCGGCGCACATCAACAAAGCGACGAAAGCGACATCTATAGGCTGGTATCAGTCAACCGCAGAGCGTGAGGGAGGGTTACACGTGTGCAGAATCAGCACTACCTGTCAGGCCAATTCGCACACAGAGTAGCGCAGCCGCGGGACCGCTCCATCAGCGATAACAGCGCCACCTACAAAATCCGGAGTCACATGTTGGACCAGCTCGCAGACTGAGCGCCAGGTCGCGAGCAGGTTTAGCTCAGCTGCGACAACGGCGTCCGCCGCAGACAGGTTCAGCGCCATCTGTTGTTCCGACTTGTAGCTAGAAGTTGCCTTCAGTCACTGCAGCACAAACAGGTTGACACTGGAGAACAGAGCCGACCTGCAGATAAAGTTGCCTTCAGTCGCTGCAGACCTCCCGGTGTCACAGGCAAACAGTCCTTAGCCATGAGTGAGAGGCCTTAATCAGGGCGGTCAACACTAGACTGACATGGCGCACAGTCTCTGACGAACAGTGCAGCCCGCTGAGGTAGATACTATCGGAAATATCACTCCTTCCGCTGCACGGGCGAAGCATCTCCGCGGGTGGCCCGGAGACCAGGCGACCAGTCAGTCGTAGCGGAACTATTATTGAGTGCACCAACACCAGTGACGTCGGTTTTCGCACGAAACTCTAGATGAAGCGCATCCAGACAGGTGATGCCGTGAACTGGTGCGGCTGGCCGCCGCCAGCGCAGCATACCGCATGGTCTTCAGACCTCCCCACTCTCCCACCGAACCGACCGTTGGCCCACGATCCTGTTCCCTCCTCCGACCTCTGCAGAGCATTTGCCGCTCCCCGGCCTCTACCCCCCGCAGCCGAAACCACCGCCAGAGAGCGGATCTGGACAGGGCCAGCGTGCGTACAAAATGGTCCCGAGGCCATTCGCTGGTCGGCGAGGGTAGCACCACGCCTCTTCATATCTGGAGTTTGCTTGCAGCACATGCGTTGGTAATCCAGTGGTCCAGGGTGACCAGACTGCAGGGCGGCAGTACAGACTGCAGGGCGGCAGTACAGACTGCAGCCGCAGTATCCGGCTGAATCCAGCGAGCCCAGGAGCGGTCCACCGAAGAAGCTGAAGAGGTCTTCAGAAGAGACGGACATCGTCAGCATATATCCTGGGTGTCCCGACAATGCCGCCTCGCCGTCTCCAGCAGCCGAGCGATGTCAGGCCACAGGGCCACTGGGCCACTGAGCTCATCGTGGGACCATCGAGTCAGAGCGCGGAGCTGGTGCTGGCTGGAAGGAAGGAGAATAGGAGATAAAGAGCAGAAAGCAACGGGGAGCAGAGAGTGAAGTAATCAATCAAATGGCCACTGAACAGCAGAATGTGATCATTTTGAGAAGATATCAAACGGCAGAAGAAGCATACCGTGGAGCGTTCTACTGAATTTAAAACAATGGATAGATTACATACATAGTGTGGTTAGGTTCCCAAATGCTTCTGAATGATCAGCATCATGAGGTGTGGTAAAGGTTACATGGTTTCCCGTGGCCACACCTCATGACGCGTTGAATTTCATTGATCAAATATAGACTGGTGACGAGAACGAATAAGTAAGTGAACTAGAAAAAAACAACAAAAAATAAAACAACAACAAAAAGAAAAGAAATACCTAATACTGATAATGGTCGTATACTAGTCCCTAAAAACACTCCATAAAGTAGCATACATATATTTCACTTTCTCCCAATATAGATGTGTCCCATAGTGCGTCGCCACGAGCAGGCACCAATGGACGCGGAGCCCGCGCCGGCCCGATCAAAACAAATGGAATAACGGCCGCGCCACCACACCACACTCCCACTCTTCTGCCGAGCACCTCACACACGCGCTACGTAACACATATTGCACAGCTTGACGAACACACAGGGAGCTGATACCGCCCTAGGGACCGGGACCTTTGGACGTATGTATGGCTGGATCCCTCCCGGCGCACAGCGAACGGCGCAGGGAAAGGGCGGCGGAGCAGCCTGCTGGGAAAGCGTGGGCCACAGCTAGTGTCACTACCGGCCCTGACTAGTGTCCAACAGCTGCCCCGCGAAAGGTAGGACCAAACTTCTAGCAAAACGCCAGGGTTAGTTGGGCACCGAGCGAGTTAAACCACACGGTAGTCACCCCGAATCACTCATGGATCACCAGATTTCGCCATTTCCGCGATCAGAGATAATGCATAGCTTTCAGCGGTCCTTCGGCTATCACAACCAATAGCCTGAGGCAACGGCGGCACGTAACAGCCAAGGCGCGGGCCTTCGATGGAGCGGGGTTACCAGGGAACGACCAGCGAGGAACACACGCCAGAAGAGCGATCATCCATCGGCGCACAGGACTGCGGTTGTGACCATCGGTACATTTTTGACTGGATAATACTCAATGGAATCAAGGCAACATGGTACGAAACCTACGTGCATAACTAATTCGTAAGCTACTCCCTGGTTTGGAGGTGGTTTAAAGGCTGCTAAGGGGAAGCTAGAATATGGTCCCATAAAACGAGAAAAAAAAAACGATGATAACTAGATGAGCGGGGAAAGGCGGAGTCACAAAATCACGATGGTTAAAAGCATTGCCACCGAGGCTAATTGCAACGCAAAAATCAGCTAACGAGTGCATCGGAATCAAGACAACATCATAAGGCAATTCGGCAAACTGTGGCTACCCAGGCTAGATAATATCGGAAATATAGCACGGTCAAACATCTGCAGTCTGCACCAATATGTCATGGCATAACGAATTTAAAACGCGGCACGACACAAACTGTCAGTAACTTGGTGCGACTGCTGGCTCATCCTGCGGAGTTTCATGTCCGTAAACACACACAAATAATAACACAAGGGCTAACTCCCCGGGGCCGTCTTTTGGTTCCTGTCTTTAGCACGCATCACACACGCCAGCCGACGCACGCCTCAAGACGTTCAACCCAACAGGGAATGAGTGTACCGTTTTAGTACACTTTTGTTCAAAACTGCAAAGGCTGCTGTTCAACGCACTTTTCCGTCGTCAGTGGTTACTTTCTGACGCTAGGTAGGTCGGCAACTTTTCACCTAACAATGGTCCTGTTTAGCCTGCCTAGTACTTACTACGTACCCATGGGAACATTTTGCTGGGATGTCACTAGGAATACGAGAATAGATTTTCCAGCTGCAGAAAAAGCCGTACAAACTCCTGTCCCGAATCCAACGGGAGGTCCGGCGTTCCGTGACTTTCAATCACAGACTAGGCTCAGCGTCAAAGGACCAACCACGGTAGAGCAGACCCGGGCAGAGGTCAACCACGAGACAGTCGGAAATAAGGAGCACCAACCGGGGCTGTCTGACCCCGACCAGCGACCAATCACAGCGCGCGTCACCGGAGCGGACCAATCACGGTGTAGCTAATCACAGCGGCAGACAGCGAGCAGCCAATCACAGGGCGGGAGGCTCCGGCGCTGACCAATCAGGAGGCGGCGGCTGGTTTGTCGGGCGACCAGAGCTGCTCGGCGAACGGCCGGTCGGGCACAAACTGCAGCGTCTTCAGGTGCTCCTGGTAGAACAGCAGCTCGGACGTCACCAGACTGGAAACGGAGCACAAGTGAGGTCATTAGAAGCGCGTAACTCCGTCAACGAGGCTCATCAACAAGACTGAATAAATCGTGATCCCGACTAACCCGTTCCAGTTGTCCCTGTAAGTCCCTAAGCAGTTCAGCCTCACTATGAGAGCTTAGTAAAATCTTGCTTATCAGTCACATGACCAACTGCAGCTCTCTAATGCCTTCAAGGGCTCTACAAACCTCTGCAAGGCTCTACAAGGCTCTCTACAGTCTACATCCACCCTTTGTCTGTCTTAGCGAACAACCTTACCATTCCCCACAAAGTAACTACTTTCCATCACCATCCATACCTTCCCTCCCTTCACCAACTTACCCATGCTGCGGTCCGCCGTCACTCTTAATATTCAGCTTCACCACGCGTCTGCGCAGACTCTCCACGAAGGCGGCGTTCATACGTGTGAAGAGCCGGTGGCTGTGCTCGGCAGTCAGCACCCCGGATGTGGCCTCGTGCAGTTTACTGACCGCTCGGCACACCGCTCTGTAACAGGTGAACACGAATCCAAAGCGTGAAAAGAAATTTTATGTGGAAATTGCCATGGGTGTTGACCTGACAGACCACAGTAGACGATGCGCTTGTGCGAAATGTCATCGTGCTTTGTAACCCTGCAAATTCAAGTAAAATAGCCCTAAGTTGTCATGCTTGTATTGGAAGATTCACGTGATAAAGGAAGTGGAGAACGTAAAACGTAAATTCAATAAAAAGCTACGTGATTGTAATTCTAGCTATGCATACCCCTTAAATATTTATGAAAGGCAAGTGGAGGTCCTACCAGACACATACCTGAACTGCTGGCTGGGCACGGGCGGCCGCGCCTCCCACTTGTTGAGCTGGGCGTCACAGGCGCTGCTGATGATGAGCACCAGTTTGGAGTCGATCTCTGACAGGTGCGCGCGGTAGTCGAGCTCCACCTGATCCAGGTGCCGCAGCTGACTGCGACTCCGGTCCGGTACCAGCGCCTGAGAGCGGGCACAGGCGGGCGTTGGCAGAAGCAGGTATAACGATAAATCCAGGCTACACGGCCGAACCTTGCCGCTATACAGACCGCTGAGGGTGATCACTGAATGGGATTGCATGCAGGGAGATCATGAACAAGCGTCGGCAAGTAGAGTTACGAAAATACTGTAAAGAGGTCGAACGGGCGATCCAACAAGAGACACACCACAACCCAGATCAATCACACAATCCCCAATCCAGATAGGTAACAGCCAGATCACGCAAGGCAGCATCTCCGTATCACCAGCACGACAGCGAAGTAGCACGACCTCGTGTCTTCCCGCATTACGTCCCCGTCCCGGTTGGTCCACCTAGCCACTCCGGCCCCGCGTCTGACCTGGAAGTGGGTCCGTATGATCGGTATGAAGTGCAGCACGAGCTGTACGCCCCGCGCCGCCAGCGACAGGTTTCGACTGGTGATGGTCTTCAGGCCGACCAGCTGAATGGCCCCGGCACCGACCACCAGCTGGCAGCAGCGCGAGTTGAAGAAACGCAACAGGTCCACCTGATAAGAAAGACGGCAAGGAGTTAGAGAAAGGAAGTTCTGGTGATACATAAACGGCGGGAGACTTGAGGGAGAGCAGTAGGTAATATTGCCATAAAAACAGCCCATTTTTAGTGCGTGCTTAGTTTACAATCAGTATTCACGATAAAACTATAGATATAAATTTCTCAAGAAGTAAGGGCTTTAGTAAGACGGCGATTTGCGTACAAGGTGGCAATAACACAAAAGTCCCACCCCACCAGCTCATGACTGTGAGTACCCTCTGTACTCTGCCGCCCACCCCTCTCACCATACGTCCCTCTGCCCTCCCACCCCCTCTCACCAGTCGACTGAGCAGCTCCCCGCTGGCCGCTCCCAGGTGGCGCGCGCAGTCACAGTACTCCAGCAGCATCTTGACCAACAGCAGGACGGTACCGACGACGACAAACTGCTGCTCGCCGAGCCGCAGCGCGTCGGCTGGCCGCCGCTCCGGCGACTCGGGACACGAGACGCGCGACGGCAGGCCGGCGCAGCCTGGGGGAGGGGACGTGTCAAAAAGGGGAGAGAGATACGGAGCCAGGGCGCATTAGGGAAACGGAGGGGGAACGGATACAAAGAGGGAGCAGGCATATGTCCGACATAGCCCTTGAACGGGATTGACCGGACGACGTAGAATCTTCGTCGTCCAAGAGACTCCGAGCGCGGGGTTATATTTTGGGGTAACGTTGTAAGTGAGACAAGTTAGGGCTCAGCCTCGATTCCCTTCCTCCCGTCCTCCCCTAACACCCACCCCACTCCCAGTCCGTCATCACCTCCCGGCTCCCCGCCCCCGTCCCTCCACAGCCTTTCATCCGTCCCCGTTTCTCCACATCTGCCGACTGACCGGTGTTGGTGACGTGGTCGGCGATGGTCTGAAACTCTGCCGGCACATCGGCCTGGCGCCACCGCTCCGACTCAAGCAACAGGTTCAGCTTGGTCTTCCGCTCCGAGTGGAAACGCTGCACAAACTGACTCGCCTGGGAGTGGGCGGAGGGACGCTCAGTTACAGCCGAGCGGTATCGGGTACAAAGCGGCCAGACACATCTTGTCTCGACATCGGTAACTGAAGGCGGCACTAGCACAACTAAATCACAGCGCCTCACCATGTCCTCCAGGCTCCAGGAGCCGAACTCCGCCATACATCACACAATTTTTTGAATAAATCAACTATAATTAAGTGAATGCAACGAATAGACAAGATAAACACGTACCAATTACATGGACATAATTATCTAAGTGATCACCAAATCTCGATCTCCACAATCCTCACGGTAACACAGCAGGGAACCTCACCTGTCCCTGCAGTGCTAGGTGCAGTGCGCTGCTCTGCCTCCCACACAGCTGTTCACAGTCGGCCACAAAACTCTGCACCAGCGCGGCCAGCGCCAGGAACTCGGTCGACTCCAGGCCGCTCTCTTTCACCCGCGCCTGACGGGGAGAGGGGTAGGGAGAAGGCGAACGTGAATTATTAGGAAACGCGGTGGTAGTGGAATGTGGACTGGTTCTTATCCCAGCCGGAATAACGACCATAAAAAAGAAAAAGAACAATGCTGCAATAATCATCCTACAACACCTGACCCAGTACATCACAGTCCCCAGTCAGCAGACCCTTTACGAATTCTCCTGAGGTAATCAGAATCACCTAAGAACTGGTCAACATCAGCCTCCCCGAGGCCCCTGAACTGCGGACTCTAGGGCCGCACTCACCAGCAGCAGTTTGCCGCAGCGCTCGTGAGCGTAGTCACAGACGGTGGGCAGCATTGCCGAGAGGGCGTCCCGCAGCCGCCCGCCCTCCTCTGGAGTCAGCATGGCGACATCCACCTCCTCTGCGCTGCTGTGGAGAGAGGGAGGGGAGGAGGAGAGTCAGAGTAGGTGACAGGGGTACAGTGGCGACATTCACCCTCCTCTGCACCGCTGTGGTAGGGAGGGACCCGGTCAGGACAGGCCAGTCATGGCGGACAAGGTTTTAATATCACTCGCTACATTTTACCGCTAATATCACTGCTACACATTACTCGCACATCACAACAACGTTGCAATTATAATTGTTGTCACTTTTAAAGTTACACATTTTATCACCCATGCACCTCCGACCCTCCGTTCCCAACTCAGTCCACACCACTTTCCCACCTTCCTCTACCCCCCCCCCCCTCTAAAACAGCCACTCACATGGAGAGGCGCACGCCGGCCGCGCCGCCCTGCGCCTTGGCGGCTCCGTTGGTGAGCAGCGATCGGGGCCGGCCCAGCGCCGCGTCCAGAACGTCCTCCATGACGTCACTCACCGCCTGAAACAAATAGAGGGGTGACGTCAGACTAAAATGACGTCACTCACCGCCTGAAACACATTTACAGAGGGTGACGTCAGAGACTATCAGCTGCACGTCGACGTCATGTCAATACTATTGCATACAAGATCAAGGATCTGTGCAGTAGATTTCATCCATTGCTTTACTCGCTCCGTCTTTGTTTTGAAACCGCGCACTAGCCCTCCGCACCAATATTGACGGTGCATCTCCTCTACATTATCAAAACTCAGCTTGTCCCTGTCCCACACCCTCCCAAGTCTCAACTGACCCTGACCCTGTCCGACACTCTCTGAACTGACCTTGACCCTGGCCAGCAGCCGCCGCAGGTTGTCGCAGAGCTGTCGGAGCAGTTTGAGCCAGGCGACCGGTGAGAGGGCGGCTACCTGGTCGTGCAGACCGCCCCAGTCCGACCCTCCCCCGCCGCCACCGCCGCCGCCGCCCTCGGCCGGGTCGGGCTCCTCCAGTTCGGCGGCCGCCAGCGCCTCAATCACAGTCTGCGAGAAAAAGAGAGACGGGCAAGTCAGTCTCATACTAGTACACTTACACCGAGAAAGACATCTGTAAAAAATATAAGCAAGAGTTACGATTTCGGGGGACTTCAGCCACCTTCTCAAACTAGATGACCACAATCCCACTCGATGATGATAGACATTATTGTCGGAATTGGTAGCTGAGTCAAGTACACATTTCACCTAGAACCTTGGTAGGTGCGCTCTTCCAAGTCACATTGTCGGATCGATCCATCGAGCGTAGGTATCCGTTCGCGTAGCGACACCGCGCACTACATCTGCAATCTTAATCGAGCTGATCGCGGTATCTTGTAAGGTGCAATCGGCGCCCCATGACCGGCCTCTCGCCGCCCTCCACCCAACCATCCCGCCACATCTCACCTGTTTGACCACTGCCCTAACGGCGGTACACGCCTCCTCCTTGTACAGTTCGACCATGTGGCAGTTCTTCAGCCGCAGCATCCCGAACAGGATAGCCACCAGCTGCTCCTGTGGAGGGGGGGGGGGTGAGAGGAGCTTCAGGCGGTCAGGATGACACGGGATCGCGGAGGGAAGGGTGGGTGAAAAGGAAAGGATGCCAACTTTATGTCAGACAGGAAGCTGGGCCAGTTAGAAGACATGCATACGAATTAAAAAAATTGTTGTGTGTCGGACAGTCAAAGTAAGCGAAAAAAAAATAAACGAAGAGCAATATAACTGACAAATGTAATGCATAAGTCACAGAACAATGGCAGTTTTATGGCAGAGGAAGGCATCTAATTATGAGAAGGAAATGGCAGAAAAACACCACGCAAGCGGAAAGTTAACGAAATAAGGACCATAGCTATCATTAAACGAACTGTGTCCCCTTTAAGCATCAGTTGTTCGGTGGTGTTAGCTCATGGATTCGTTAGTGCAACAATGCACCTGATGAAACCCAGACAATAATCGAACCACAAATAGCCACCAGCCAGGTGATATAAGCCGGATATATGTAAACTTCGGTGTACTTGAACCGATTTGTGAAAACTGAAAACATGCTCGCGCGAAACAAATTTCAAAGCCTAGATTGTTCGCCATATTGTGGCTAACGGTTTCAAATATAACAGTGTGTTAAGTGCCCAGACTTACCACATGACATGACAACAGGTAAAAAAAAAAAGTTGTGCGGTGCATTGTCATGATATACTGAGGTGCCATAACAAATCCCGGCGGAGAGCCAACGAAGCATGCGAGGCGGGTCAGCCCCCGACCCGCGAGTCCCTGCAGGTTGTACGTGCCTCCACGTGCCCCTCTACTACTGGCCACCTTTGGACTACTCACGCGGATCTTGCGTCCAACCACCTGAACGGAGGCGGTAAGTGAATAAGAGGCATTCAGCAACGATTGCCATGGTAACCAGTGTACCAATAACCGTCCACATAGCTGAACAGGAACTTAACTACCCCGTGTCCCACGAACTAAAAAAAAAACTTGCATCTGTAGACCAACATTAGAAGAATGCATGAAAGCGGAAGACATGTACGAAAATTAAATCGTAACAAACACCCAAATCAATCCCCACTTCAACAGCTGGTTTTCACCGCCACATACATTCTAGCTTACACGACTGGATGCGAGTAAGGACGAGGTCGACAGCTCGGACAATTTGATCAGAGGTCAAAACCACAGCCCAGAGCCACCCACAAGGTCAGACTAGGTCGTGACCTTACCTCCTCGGCGGCCAGCTGCTGGTCCAGAGGTCGGTTCAGGTCAGAGGTCACGTGACGCACAAAGTCGGCCGATACCATCTTGTCGATCAGCCGCTCCATCTCCGTCAGCTGACTACTCAGGTGTCTGGTGAGGGAAACGGGTCAACAGTCAGGTGGACATTGTTGTCACAAGCTCCAGTTCATCCACGTCTTCAAAATGACCTATTAAACTCGCAAGTACATGTGTTGATCAATTTGTTACTGAATCCTAGTTCAAACCATCCACCCCCATCTACCTTCTTCCATACATCAGCTGGTGGCTTGCTTGAACACCAGACCCCTCTAAACAGCCCTCCCCCCCCACACACCCTATACCACCCCGCGGCTCACTTGAACGCCTGCAGACCGGCCAGCTCCTGTGCCAGCACCTCCTGCGAGGTGGCGATCAGGTCGAGCGCTCCGACAAACTCTGAGGTGGTGAGAAGCAGCTGGATGGTCGGCTGCGTCTGGTGCACGGTGGCCATCAGGCGCAGCTTCTGCAGCGTTCGCTCGCAGTTGTGGCGCCGCTGTCGGCCGCGGATCACACGCAGGGAGGACTGCACGTCGTGTTCCAGGGTGTACTGCATACGCTGTCTGTGGGACACGGCGCGGGGCGGATTACGGATGGTCAGCTGCAGATCAGCAGGAAGCGTCAACACTGACCGTGTCAACAGGGGACGAGCAGAGCATCGGGAAAATTGAGCGTGATGGTCTCGTCGGTAGCTGGACAAGGCTAGAGTGGTCACTAAATATCTGAGTAAAAACGATGGGAACGCTCGCTACGAACGAAAGCACCGACAAAACATGATAGCGCGCTCCTTTCCCATTAGATTGTTGCACGTGACAGCAGCGACCGCAGCGTGTACGACATATCACGTCCATCACTGGTGACAAGTCGACACAAAAACTGGTCTTTTGCCTTCCCGCATTCGTTAGCGTTAGAAAAAGAACAACACAGTACGTCAGAAATACGCAATATGCATCGCACAATACAAGGCCTGCTCACGACAGCCACAGCTGCAAATGCTCTAAAATGGACGTATAACTAGCTCTGTTGCCGTTTCGCACCCATCAATCGCCGATTAGCTAGTCACCTGAGCGTCCTGACTGCGACGGAAGCCTTCTTGAGCTGCTCCATGAGCGAGTCGTGCGAGGACATGGCGTCGAAGAATGCCTCCGACTTATCGGCTATCTGGCGAGCGATCTGCACTTCCACCAGGTCCAAGTAATGGGTCAGCTGACGGAGGTACAGTGGCCGGGTCAGAGGTGGGTTGAGTTGGAAACACAGTCGTGGGGTCAGAGGTCAAACGGTTCAGCGTGGGTGCAGTAACTGGATGGAATACCTATGTCCGCGTCAAACACGATGAACAATCACGATGTAGCACAAAACGCACCCATAATCAAACGTCCTATCATTTGAAGATAATAGCTCAATAGCCATTAGCAACAAACTATGCACGACTCCCCAGTAACGATGACCAAGACACAAATCAGCCAACAATCATAACGGTGAACGGACATAGATAACGCTATATCTACCTTTTCCTGGAGGACTTTGTCGGCGCTGGGCCGGCGCGGCTGGCCGGCCGCCCGGTCGGCCGGGGCCGCCGGCTGTGACTCGGCGGAGGGACAGATGACCGGGAACATGTCCGGTCGTGACAGGTCAAAGGTCGGGTCAAAGAACAGCCGTGGCACGCTGCTGATGCCGTCCTCCTCTGCGGGGCGGTCCCAAACAGCGCCGGTTAGAGGGAGTCAGACGTGCGACGCTGAGTTTGTGGAAGACAGCGGAGCGTGTTGGGGAGCAGAAAATTAGCATTGGAGTATGGAAGCTCTGAATGTGAACCACAATTTTGCAACATCGATAAAACGCTTGCGCACTCAACGAAATACGTACGTCGCGAACATAACAAGATGGTTGCCAAAAAAGAAGTACAGATTATGACATGCTAAAACAGTATCAAAAGAGTATGTGTGTGTACTCTACCTGGTTCTACGATGCGAGAGAGCTTGGAAACACGAGCTAACGAATCCTTCTTAAAGCTGTTAGACTTCTTTAAATGCTTCTTATATCGCTGAAACAAGAACAAAATCGATGTTAAGATCCACGCTCTTTAACTCAGCAGTTAGCACCACATGCCGATTAGACGAAAAACCCAAACAATGAAGGATGAACTTCTCACTTTCAATTTCGACTTATAGGATTGATCCTCACATTTCTTTCGGCAATCAACGTAAGTTCCTATAAAATCACGGCTCTGACTGGGAGTCCTTGTAGCATGGCCTTACTCCTGCAGTTTAGAAAAAGCGGTGATAAGCCAGGTATCTGAACCCCTGGGCTGATTCTGCTTTAGGAATACGCAACAAGAAACCACAAGACGTATCCATTATTCAATAGTACGCCCAAAATAACTGCCGACAGTTATCGATCTTTTTTAGTTCGGTAGAAAATTACGTCAACAAAGGTCGCCGAAGACCGAAACGACACGGTGTCGATAAAACTACAACATAGCAGCGCCTCACTAACCCTGCGTTCGATGTTTCTCGGACGACGAAGATTCTACGTCGTCCGGCCAATCACGTTCAAGGTTAGCGGGGGCTCGGCTGCGGTTATCGAACGTGATTGGTCGAACGATGTAGAATCTTCGTCGTCCGGTAGACATCGAACACGGGGTAAGTATGTTCTCACTTTACACGTCCACCCCTCACTAATCTCTGAACAAATTACACCCCACGCCGCCATCCCGCCGTCCGGTCCGCCGCTGCCCACCTTAGTTGTGTCGCGGAGGTAGCCCTGGAAGTCGGCTAACGAGATATCCGGTAACCGGGGCGACGGCGCCACCTCCCTCTCCACGAAACCGTCGCCCCACGTCTTCGTGAAAAAGTCGCGCTGTGGAGGGGAAAAAAGTTAACTTCACGTAGGTTTCCGGGACCCAGTGATATTCATGAGCTCTGAACCATTTGGCTTGTGACTTGAACCAGCGTACGAAATCCACCAAGAGCTGTGAAAGCTGCACACTGCGCAGGGTACCTAGTTACTAAATACCTCGGCGACCGTAAATGGCACGATCTAATTACAACGAACAGCAGCCTCCATTTAGTACGTCAGTAACGTCCAGCAGTTCGAGTCGGATGCTGGTTCAAATCAATAGCCACCGCGACGAACCAGGCCACAGTTAGCCCGGCGGCTGGGTTTTGTCAAAGTCACATGATACCACCCGACAAACTCAAACTACCGTCAAAATAAACACGACGCTTGAGATTACCAGCCGCCACATGAGCTCCAGAATTCCGTCAGTCCTCGATGCCGTGTTCTATCTCAATCAATCATGACCCAAATAGCTCCCGACATCATGTGCATTGTGCGTTGTTCAACTATAGACGTACAGAGGTCTATGGTTTAACATATCCTTCCCCACCTCTAATGCTACCACTGGCATCCAATCACCCCTCCCCCAAAACAATGTGCTGTTGACTACAGTCGGTAGTCGACCCTCCATCGCCGCGAAGTTTCACGGCTTAGCGCAAGGCCCTCTAACCGCTTAGTGTTACCCTCTAAGCCGTCCATTAGGGCACATCATTACTTCGAACCGTTTATCTGTGGTCAGATAATCGACGTTCAAACATAAATACCTGTCAACAATGTTTTAGTGTAACAGACATCAACAGTTCGACGGACTCCCGGCATCTCGACGAGTCCGTAATCCGCGACCGGCCCACTGGCCCTGGGACGGATCAGCGAGCCCCGCGACAGCTGACCCGCCTCCCCCCGGACGGGTCGTTGAACCGCGACGTGCGCGATGTACTGGCCGCCAACGGGACCGATCAGCGAGTCCTGCGACTGACTTGCGACTCGCGGGCGTTTCCGTAATTCTGAACCAACCTACCGTCCCCGGGCGTTTCCGCAAGCCCCATGACTGACCTGCCGTCCCCGGGACGGGTCGTTGAGGACGGCCGGCAGGTTTTGCGCGGCGCTGTGCAGACTCCATCGTCCTCCGTCCCCGGTCGACGGCTGGGAGGACTGGGAGGACACAGATGACGCCCTGCTGCCGGCGTCTGGAAAAACAGCGGGCACAGCTCATCAGATGAGGATAAAGCACAATAATATGAATGGAATCGTACTGAAAATCGACACTGAGTAAAATATGCTCTGGTGCCTTACAAGCAAAATTCAATAGGCAAGAATTATAACTGCATTATACTGGATTTGTATTACAAAAGCATTTCAAAACCTTTTTCCTACACCAGCACCATTGAATACAAGCATCTTGAACGCAAAGACTCGTGCAGAGCACATACCTCTGCGAATGGCGCCATGGGGGTAGACATGGTGCTTCAGCACATGGTGCTCGTAGTCAGTGTCACTGACTCCCTCCAGCGGCAGTGAGGAACACACCCTGTTGTAGCCATAGTGACACACGAAGGAGCCGCCCTCCTGGCGACAGTGCTTCTGGCGCAGGTGTCTGTGGGGAGGCAATACAGAGAGATAGGTGGAAAAAGATGAGTCAGAGAAGTCAGATGGGTCAGATCTTCATCTGGATAAGACAACTCTATATCAACACTCCTCTTCAAACTACAAAGGTTAGGCATACAAACTTCAACAAACTATAAGCAATTTGAGTAGGTAAGTAATCAATAGGTGTGCAACATCACTTCATCTCACCTGACAAAGTCATCAGGAGTCTGGAACTTTTCTTTTGAACAGAGCAGACAGTTTCTCCAAGGGTGTTCTGGATTATCCATGTTTACATTGGCCTGAAATAAGGAAATGTTGTTGTTGTTGGGTTATGGTGCTTAACCCTAGAACGCCTAGGGGGGGGGGGGGGGTTGTATCAACCCCCCCCCCCCCTGAGGTTTTTTCGAAGTGCACGCTAAACGGCTTGTCGTAGCGGGCTGAAATTTTCAATACCCTCTGGGGCAACCTTTGCGCATCTTTTCCCGAAAAAATTGATCGGGTCATGTCAGGTCACGGAGTTATGACGTCATAAGAGGTACAGCCTCCGGCCGACAGTTACCAAACGTGTGCGCCGAATCCCTAGGTTTTCTGCCGGTGATACCCACATTGTTTGATGGATCATGATGAAACTTCCCATGCATGTTGGGGCAAGCATTGGCTATCGTGTGGTGCAAGAAAATTGACCGGGTCAGGTCAGGTCACGGAGCTATGACGTCACAAGAGGAACAGCGTCCGGTACTATTTTTGAAAAGCGCCCGAACCACTATTTTGCTAATTCTTGTCACCTCAATGGGAATATGCAGCAATATTAGCTTCTATAGGGAGCAAATGGACCTCCCAAATCCAAAAATACAATCAGATTTCAAAAATTTAAATTTTGATTTTTCGAATTTCTGCCGCCGACTGTGACCTTGCCGACTTCCGGCGCTCCCAACGCGCCATTTTTAGAGCTAGGGAAACGAAATACATACCAAACGATAGAGAATTGATCAAGGAACACGATAGTGAAGGTTTCAAGTCGATATCTCCCACCGTTTTGCCGCAA